>NW_004797757.1:330221-341119 GCF_000002075.1 Aplysia californica
TCACTCAATCACTCACTCACTCACCTCCATTTCTCTCTCTCTCTCTCTCTCTCTCTCTCTCTCTCTCTCTCTCTCTCTCTCTCTCTCTCTCTCTCATAGAAAATACTGATAGTTTATACACAATATGGTAAGCCTAAACACGTTTCTCCCTCTGAAAAGAGATGATGGTAATTGGATCATCCCATTTGGTTGACTCAACAACGCAGCAGCGTTATTGAGAAATACCGTTCACCTGCAATAAAATAATAAGCTAAATAGATGGTGAATCGTCATCATCATAGAGTTACAGGTAAAGTTAGGTTTGTTACTTTCCTTGATGATATGTACTATGTACTTTCCTAAGGCAAATATGTACATTATTATATGTAATATTTATGCCCTCATTCGTAATTTAAAACAGCCGTGTGCACTGCTCACAGCCGAACACTTCTTATCCCGGACACTAGCATGGAGATCATCAGGAGATAATGCATCGCTGTTTCGGGCTCTTCCTCTCTACAGCTTTTCTGACGCACTGAGACCCCTCACCGATGTGAGGTCTCCTTGCTAGTCCGACTGTTTTCCTCAGCTGCCAACTCTTAGGATTCATTCAAGCCTGCGTCTTTTCGCTTCAACCAGATCCAGTGACTGGCTTTCTCTTCTGTCTCCTGAAGGGAGGTTATGAGTTCGTTACTTTTCTTTGCAGTAAGACCTGCCACTCTCTACGAAACCTCTGCACCCTACTTCTACCGGAAAATGGGTTGCTTTCCGTCCTGCCTCCTCATTTTTTTCGACAAGTGCCTCGTATCGGTTTTCTTTCCGCTCAAGTGCAGCATTGATATTGTCTTCGTGAGGCATCGTGAGCTCCACCGTGTGCACCTCTTTCTCTTTTTCCTCCCATAACACCTAGTCCGGATTTTTTGTAGTTGGGATGGGGAAGAATCTCCCAAAGCCCTTTAAGTCAGCAGCTACCTCCCATGCGCCTCCGCTCTGGTCTTCCATGGCTCCGTTCGCTTTCTTTCTGTTGGGAACCTTGCTTCCTTGCGGAACGAACTCAGTCTTGGTTAGTTCATGCTTCTGTAGCTTGGGAGCGTAGTTTCCTTCTTAGACTTGTTTTGTCGCCATCGTGGTGAGCACTTTCAGGACCTTGTTGTGCCTCCAGGTGTTAAGAGCCAGGTTGCAGTTTGACAAAATATGCTTCATGGTTCCTAGCTTACGGCATCTACACTTGTTGACCTCCTGTACCTTCCATCTGACCAGGTTCACCGGTGAAGGCAAAACATCATACGCAGACCGGAGAAGAAAGCTCAGTCTAGATGTGTTCCACTTCCGACTTTTCTTTCGACTACATCTGGTCATTTGTCTTTGCTGGCTACACTGGATGAGCTGAATTTCTCGCCTCTCTGCTTCCATCTTTGGCATATTATTATGTCTTGTTGCAGCTTTTCTTCTGTCTCACATGGACATTTTCCTGAAAAGTCTAAAGTCACCATTACCTAGCCCCAATCTGTCTGGTTGTGCTGGACCGACAATGTTGCCATGCTCCAATGCAGAGATGATCTCGTCAGTAGCAACTTCTGCCTTCCATTTTCTAGCTGTTTTGACACCTGGAGGTTTTCCGCTGATCTCCTGATCCCTTCAGCCTGCTTCATGATTTCCACTCCTGAGCTCCTATCAGACAGGGTTTCTGCGTACCAACGACCCAGAGGTTGTTCTTTTTTACTGTGGGCATTTGTTCCCCTGCAATTGTGATCTTCAGTTGCTTCTGTTTCCCTTTGTGATAGCCAGGCTTCTAGATTTCTGGGCTTTAAACTTCATCCTGGCCCAGGCTCATCGAGCCGATTCAACGCACTCTGCATTGTGTCTGCATCTCTTGTCAGTAGGGTCACATCATCCATAAAGGCTTTATTTGGTGATTTCACCTTTGCTTCTTCTTCACAGCATTCTGCAGATCTCAGTAGCATCTCCACCACCAGGATGAACCAAATAACCGATATAGAGCAACCAGCTGCAATCCCAACCTCTAGTCGGTGTAATTCAGTTGTGAAATTGGCAGTTGAGAATCGCATCTGGAAGCTACTGCATTTTATAGTATTCTTTCATGATGTCTTGCACCTCTAGCGGGACGTAGAAGAAATCCATTGCTTTCATCAGCAGTTTATGGGGAACAGACCAGTAGGCATTCGCAAGATCCAACCACACTGCGTTTAAACTTTCATTGGTTTTCTTGGTCTCTTGGATTGTGTGGCAAATGGAGAAAAGCATGCTCAATGCAGCCTGGGATCCCTGGTACCCCGGCTTTCTGAACCCTTTCATCCACATAGCCGTTACTTTGCAAATATGCTACAGTCCTCTTTGCAAGTATTCCCATAAAGATCTTGCACGTCACGTTGATGATTGAAATAGGTATAAACTGTCCTATCTCCTTTGCATTACGTTCTTTGGGTAGATACACACCCTCTGCTCTGCACCAATCTTTGACATTTTCCGTGTCTTTCCAAAGGCCTCTTAGTTCTTAGCACCTCAAAGAAGGTGTGTCTCAGCGTGTCGCAATACTTGAACAGCTTATAAGACATACCATCTTCTCCAGGTGCGCTTTTGGCTCTTGTTTTTTTGACAAACTCATCTACTTCTTTCTCTCCGACTGGCCCAATGTGATATTTGACGACGGGAGCAGTTGGACGCTTCAGGTATTTATTCCCATTTGAGTGGAGTGAGCAAAATTCGTGTAAAATGCCTTTGAACCCAAAAACCAGCAATCTCACGATTAAAAGTCCGGTAATCTAACCACTAGACTAACGACTGAGATCTAGCAACTGTGCAGGAAGGGAAAATTTAAGACGCATATTCTTCCATTGCTCTAATCATGGCTATGTTTTAGTTTTAGTAAGAGTTTACGGCACTTACAACACAATAAGGTCATATAACTTATAAGTGCCGAAGATTAGAGGTGCTACAAGAGAGTAACAAACACAAAAAGAAGGAGGAGAGATCAGGACGATATATGTTTGATAGGAAACAAGGAGCAAACCACACCAGAGCACCCGCCAACTATCCGCAATCATGGCTATTCCTTCTCTTCTACTGCACAAGTATTTGCAAATGAAAATAAAGCTGTGCTAACTTTATAATCACTCTCTACAATCTGTCTCCTGTCGCTATCCGAATTTTCACACTTAATCTTGAAGTCAGACAAAGGAATTGCGAGACTTCACTTAAATGCTAGCGGTATTCAGAGGGAAGAACAACATCTGAATCAGAAGACGCGGAAATAAAGTTTGGTTAAAAGTGCACTACAATGTATTAGTTATTTCAAACTGCTAATGAACCTTCACCCGAGATGAAATATCATTGCCTTTCTTGCCCCGCACCAGGGTTTAGGCCACGAATCAACTCTTTCCACCTTCCTCTATCTTGGGCTAGCCTCTTGATCTTATTCCATGTCTTCCCACTTTTCTGTAGGCTACATATATTTCTGTGATTCTTCTCCAGGTTTCACGCGGTCTTCCCCTTGATCTTTTACCTTGTGGATTCCAACCCAACACTTTCTTTGTTATGCAGCTGCCTGACTTCCTTACGGTAGATCTATGTCCAATCCATCGCCACCGCCTTCTTCCACCCTCATCTCTGCTGACTGGGATCTGTCTTGTTTTCCTGAACACTTCCTCCCTATCTGTCCCTCTGATCCTCAGTAACTTTCATAGACACTTGTTCAAGAAAACCTGGATCCTCTTTATGCAACTCTGAGATGCGTTCTATGTCTCACATCCATACAACAGGACTGACTTCACATTTGAATTGAAAATTCTCAGCTTTGTTTGAAGTGAGATATCCCTGGTCTTCCAAATCCTGTTCAAAGATATGAAAGCAGCGTGTGCTTTTCCAAAGCGGGACCTTATATCAGTACCTATTCCTCCCTCTCTGTCAATTAATGAATTATACTTCCAAGATAGCAGAAGGATTCAACGTCTTCTAGAGCATTTCCTTCTATTGTGACCTGCTCCTTTCATTGTGCATTTGTCCTCAGGACCTCTGACTTTCCAGGGCGGATCCTCAATCCAACAGCCTCTGATAGTGAAAGGCTGTTTAAAACTGAGAGACGAAATATGTTGTTTTATAACGTTTCTTTAGAGAGTATTGCTGTTTGAAAATTTACAGGTGGCCCCATATCCTGCATACAAAATGGTACATTTTGTAGTGCCAAGAATAAAATGTGCTGCATCTGCATCACAATGAGATTTAACTTAATGTTAAATAGAAATACGTCATGTAGTGCCTGTACTTACTAGAACATTAGTTCTTTTTGCCTGATTACTAAACAGATTACTGATAACGGGAAACAACCTATTTTGTGTCTGAGATGGTACAAGAATCCAACGAAAAACAATTACATTTAACTCCTTTTTTTGCAATGGTTAAAATAAAGAACTTATGACACGAAAAAACCCAAAAGAAATAAACTTTTCTTTACCCCCCCCCCCCCAAAAAAAAATAGAGGTCAAAACTGCCCGATGACAAGGTCAAAGGTATCTATTTTTGCCACCAAATTAAAAAGAGAAAATACCAAAAGACAAAGAAAACATTTAAAGGAAATATGTAATAAGAGAAAATAAAATAACATAAAGAAGGATTTGAAACAAGAAGATGAACCATACAAAAGAAACAATTTCCTGAAACCTTTTTTCTAGAGTTGTCATATCATTTAATTGCAATACAATAATAAACAGTTCATGCGTAACATAAACATTGTGACAAGTGCCCGTGGCAAGAAGTTTAAAACATTCATTCAAATATATGATACACTCTTGATAAGATATCAGCTTTAATATTCAAAGTCGTATGCAATGCAAGAGAAATTGAACTTTTCGTCCTATTGCTCTTCTGACATAAGTAATTCATCATTCATTCATATATTCCTTATTCCTTCTTCATCAAAATCCAGAAAGAAAAATGAAGTTCACAGGAGTGCTTAACCCATTGGGATGGTGCAAAGCAAAAGTACTGGCCACTGATTTCTAATTCTGTTCCTCTGTTCAGCCACACATCACAGGTTTTGCTCTCCACATAATATATGAATAGCATTATATACAATTAACCTTCATTATTGCAACCTGAACCTCCATCCCCCTGTTATGGAGTTTTCGAATCGACCCTCATAACATTTCACTCTCGAAGCTCAATTTTTTTAAAAGTTATGAAGAATTGTAAAGACAAAAAAAGCTGTGTCATCACAAACAATTATTTGCTATGGTCAACTTTGGCACTCACTGCTTTTACCTCTAGCTTAATACAAACAGCCTTCTTATTCCATCAGTCTTTGAAAGTGGAAACATTTTCAAGCAATTTTTGTCAGAAAACGGTACAAGCATATTCTGTGCAAATACAATTTGAACTCATGTAGGCCCTACTGTGACAACATTCCACATAAAGTATTCTTTTTTTTAGTATGACATCTGAGTTCACCAAATCACATCCAGGAGCGCTGGTGACAGAGTGGGTAATGCGCTCTGGCTCACAATAATGTCAAGCGTATGGTGATAACATAGCGTTTGAGTGGGTGTTCATTCACTTGAGAAAACATTATAACCATTAAAACAATGTGCTGCATAGTGGCGAATAGCAATTTTGAGTTCCTTGTCCATATTCGGTGTGATATTGTGCAATGTAGAGATAAATGACAGTATGCACATATCATATATTTATGTTCACCATCGTAAACCAAATTTCTCAACGAAGATCAAGTTATAAGAGTTGACTTTCAAATTCTATTTCTATTTTAAGAAGGCATACCAATGTTTTAGAAAGGGGCTTGTCTGCACACTGAAGCAGACATGAACATTAAGTAGCCTACTAATGGTGTGCAAAAGTACAAAGATGTCTACTGTAATATAAAGCATAAAGTATGCAGTATACCAATGGCACACACTTGCTGTATAATAGCTTAATCTGCACAGGTCAGTGCCTGTCCTTTTATATATGATTTTTAAAAATTCCTTGACTAACAAAATTTGTGGATATTGCAACCAAAGCCTTAACTGTGCCCTGGCACCCACAGCCAACAGGACCCCTGCCCCTTAGCTCCCTTGGTAGGACTGGTAGACTTAAACAATTATATGTTAATGCATGGGTTCTGTGCGCATGGAGAGCACAGGTACAGCAAGGGTTTAAAAAAGAAATATCCTGTCGATTTCAATATAAATCACATATCCTTTATCATGTCTGCCTAACAATAACTCCTGCTTTTCTAGGGCTCCAGAGTAGATGGTTGTTTGACTAAATTAAAATTGAAAAGGAAAAGAAAATCATCTACATCTTTCCAGACTCAGGTCTTAATGAAGCAGATCTCAGTCTCTAGTGTAATCTTTACACTCACATTACATTTATTTTCTAAGAATAGGTAACAAATTAAAAAAGAAAAAAAAGCACCTGGCTGAACATTAAGCTAAAATCTTTTTAAAAAACAGTTATGCTTAGTAAAAAATCCAGAGTTCATGGATGACTATACTTTTTTAACTTTATTTATGCAGCCAATTACAAATGTACAAATTAATAACTATTAACATATTGTTCAACATCAGAACTTCACAAAACCCTCCGAGGCAGCAAGGCTAAACAAAAAGTTTTCAGTGGCAGGAGGCATTCTTCGTTCTTTCAATGTCTCAAGGCTCAGAGTCAGCTTTCCATCCTCGTTTTCTGTCGCCAAGGATTTCAAGTTGTTCAGCAAGTCCTTTGTTTTATTTGCAATTTCCTGAAAGAACAGAGAACAAAACAAAAAAAAAGATAAAGAAATTATGTTTGAGAAAAAACACTTCTGTTATTTGTTTCGTCCAGCTCAATACGTTCTGAAAAACATTTTCTAAAAATGTTATTTCCAAGATTGTGTGTTGAAAGTCCCTACTAACTAGTAATCGTATGCTACAAAAACACAGCATAAAAAACCAAGTGAAAGGAAAATGATTATCACAGAAAGTTGCATATTTGCAGAAGACCTACATAATTGCATTTTGAATAGGCAAATAATGCCAGACCTATGTACAACGTAAATGTACGGGTATGATTTGCATATAGTAGTTTTCAGAAAAAATGTTTGTAAAGTATTGCAAGCAGATAAAATACAATAAAATGTTAAAAAGACAACGCTGAATGTCCACAAAAATCAAATGTTCCTGGCATACCAACTGCACAACCTGTTCAAAGTTTGAATAACTTTAAAAAAACAAAAACAACTCAAAATATAGTTATTTTTGCACTTACACATGGCAGATTATTACTATAAACAAAGAAGTTCAATACTTATACAGAGAAAATATCCAATAAAAGGATTGCTTAACTGAACTAAAAAAATTTTTAAACTCACTTGAGCCTGGGCTTTTTTTCACCCAACAACCATTGCAGCTTGACAGTTTTGGTACATGTTGAATCATTAACCACAAAAAGATTGTGAAAGTGAAAGCTATCATAATGTTAAAAATGCAACACAAGAAAAAAAGAAATTCTCTCACAGAAAAAGGAAACTGCATCGAATTTGTCTGAATAGTTTTTATTTTATCAATAGTTTGAAAAGGCAATGTCTGGGGATTAAGCAATCATTTTTGCCCCCAATTTGTAATAAAATCATCTATCGCACTGCGGGGGGTAACTGATTTAGTCTGTTACAGCTCAAAAGGTACCACATATAACTTCACCAAATTTGCAATGAAATGAAACAAGTGGGTCAACTGTTGGCTCGCCACTTCCTGTAGCTTGTAACCGAGAAAAACCGGAGATACCAATCGATAAGGCGCATCCCGTAAATACATCGGATTCGGTTACCCAGCGGCGCAAATAAACGGGAACAAGCTCAAGTAAGTTAAAGTTTGAGTAAAGAGAAAAGTATTGACACCATAATGGTCACTTAAGGGGAGGGGGGGGGGGGGGGGTCCACCCAACCCCCAAAGTCTCAATTCAGCTCAAAATAATGAATTTTGAGTTGTAGGCATTTTTAGCTTCCTCAGCCTCCCCTACAACTATTCCATCGCATAAGAACCCCCAAAAGCCTTATTTCTTCACATACTGGGCATGTTTGTCAGCATCATTTCCTCAAAGTCAATATTTTATCTTTCGTTATCTGTTGTTTACTTTATACTTTTTTGAATAACTCCACCATTTTTCATCCAATCTTCATGAGATTTTCACAGAATGAAGAGAAGTTGTAATACAAAAAAATTGTGCGTTTAATTTTTGATATATATGGAACAGATTTTTGTTGGGTGTCTGGAGTGTGGATTTTCACAGATTTTTTGCAAACTTGAATACTACCTCAGGAAAAACTTCATTCAAAATTTTCTAATTCGTTTAGGAAAAAAACCAACAGACAATTTTTAAAATCTATTACGTAAGACATGTCAACAAAATCCAATATGGTCACCCTATCTATGGAAATGAAACTTTTTTCCTCAAATTTGATTGCGGATTTTAAGACTCCCAACTATGCTTGTTATATGTGCGAAATTTGGTTAAATTTGGTCCACTAATAAGCGAGATAGCCTTCAGGTGTAGCCCTCTCCCACCTCCTTAAAGCCAGGAAATGAAAGTAGAGAATAGTAAAGAAGTAAAACTTACCAGTAACACCATTCAACCAGCCACAACAAGAAACATTCCTATACTGTGCTCATGTAACAAACTACAAGACAAAATTTATCTACAGAGATTAAGTGAGCGGTCTTTTGTTTTGTGATGTAACTACTGACCTTGATTACATCAACGTCTTCAAGGCTGTCATCATCAGCCTTCTCAACCATCAAGGTAGCAACATCTTTATGTAGTTTTCCCATTGCAAATGAATCTGTACGAGATAAATTAAAGCACTACTGTCATGACAGAAACGACTTTTGTGAGCTGCAAAAATGGAAACAAACTACAAGAAGGTGCGGTAAAATTATGAAAACAAGTTCATGCGAAATAAAAATGAATGACGTTGGTATGTTGAGTATATGAATTCTTTTCTTTCTCAAAGATAAAAAAAACTAGAAAGGATTTTATCATCTATTATAACATTTATTTAAGAGTAATTTCTGCCAAATATCTAAATACAATACTATGATAAAATTGGAGCACAATTTTAGCCCACAATATTCAAATTATTATATATATTTCCAATTTAGGGCATGGTAAAACCAGCCCTTAATATAGACCTATCAAGGATAGCAAATGGTGCTGTAAAGTTTTGAATGAAGATCATTTTCATAGAAACAAGGGCACCCTTTGTGTTAATTCAAGTTTTGTAAAAAAAACTGACCATGTAGGGTGTCATAACTGGACATTTACCTTTTGCATGGGAAGCAACGGTGATTTGATTATTAGGAACATTCACAAACAGATCATACAGATCGGACCTAGGTAGAGAGAGAAAAAGAAAAGGATTATAATAATTTTGTTTGCATTATTTTTTGTTTGTCTGATGGGATGTTTCTGTTCATACACTCTATTCTATAACACCTTCACACAAAACACATAGAACAACATCATGGGGGAGGGGGGAAATATTCAAACAAACAAGTTACAAACGTAAAAAAAACTATAAACCGTAGAATGTCAACACAAAGACAATTAAATCTATATCTTTGTCCTAGAAATGAAGGAAAAAAAAGACATGATGACAAGTCAGAAGTCAGATATCAATCAGGAAAAAGTTCGAGCTACTGTATAGTGGGCTACTAGGGATGTCCTCCAACTAAAATGTACAAAATGTATAATATTCACAGTTGTGTAAATAAAAAAATTCTAATAGCCACAAGAAGGCAGTGAAGGGCATATAAATTCATAAAACAATCAAATTCAAGTACATTTTCGTGTATATGAATCTTATCACCTGTATGCCTAAGATAAATGCCCTTGTCTTTCGAGATAAGTAAATTGGAAGAATATCAAGTTCATTTGCAGGCGTAGACGGTTTCATTTGACATTACCACTCATTCTGCACTTACCTGCCTTCCACAGCAGCTTCTGTAAAACCTGCAACATAGTGAGAGTTGCTTTGAAGATTCTCAAGTTCTGCATCATTCAGCTGCACAAATGGATGTACAATGCTCCAATTTTGTCTGTGCCATGCAAAAGCAGGGATAGATCTGAAACCATATGACAACATGCTTGAGTTTTACACAGTGTGAAAAAAATTAGAAGGGTATGAAATGCCAAGTACTTTTGTAAGACATCTCATTTCCACTGCTTGTATTTTCCTCCTCAGTTTTGCTGTTCATGTCCATGTCTTGCATGCACATAAAAAGATTGACAGGACTAATGCATGCAGTCGCTTCAGTTTAGTTGACAGACTGATATTTTGTCTCTCCACATTGGTTTCAGTATTGTCTCTGCTGCTGCTATCTGTGCTGCCCTAGCTAGGACTTACTGTCTTTGAGCTCTCTTCATTGAGCATTGCTGCAAGGTACAGGGTGATAACCCCCCCCCCAAAAAAAAGGCACAATTTTTTTTTCTAAATATCTCGCACAAAATTTGTACTAGAATGTTGTAATTTGGAACATATACAATTCATTCAAAAGGAATTTTTTTGACAAAAATTCACAAAGAACAACCTTATGTTCGAAACCAGAAATGGCTTTTATAAAAACCACCGAAAATGCAAAATGCACCAATTTAATGTAATGATTGGTTTGTCTTTTCCTTTCCTTTCATTTTCTAATCTTTCCATCCCTGTAATCTTTCAACAATATTTTTTCTCCTACAGAGTAAAGCCATATTTTTAAAATTCTGGAATTCTGAGAACCAATGGTCTATATGTCCTCCTTTGGACTCGACACATTTTAACACGTCATCCGTAATGTTCAGTCGTGGCCAAACACAAGGATCCACTCAACCATGAGTACTCAAAGCTACACAAAATGTACACCTTACAGTATGGAGCTGTTGTTTCTAGAGACAAT
>NW_004797757.1:341219-371536 GCF_000002075.1 Aplysia californica
GCTGCTGCTATCTGTGCTGCCCTAGCTAGGACTTACTGTTTTTGAGCTCTCTTCATTGAGCATTGCTGCAAGGTACAGGGTGATAACCCCCCCCCAAAAAAAAAACCGGCACAATTTTGTTTTCTAAATATCTCGCAAAAAATTTGTACTAGAATGTTGTAATTTGGAACATATACAATTCATTCAAAAGGAATTTTTTTGACAAAAATTCACAAAGAACAAACTTATGTTCGAAACCAGAAATGGCTTTTATAAAAACCACCTATAAATGCAAAATGCACCAATTTAATGTAATGATTGGTTTGTCTTTTCCTTTCCTTTCATTTTATAATCTTTTCATCCCTGTAATCTTTCAACAATATTTTTTCTCCTACAGAGTAAAGCCATATTTTTTAAATTCTGGAATTCTGAGAACCAATGGTCTATATGTCCTCCTTTGGACTCGACACATTTTAACACATCATCCGTAATGTTCAGTTGTGGCCAAACACAAGGATCCACTCAACCATGAGTACTCAAAGCTACACAAAATGTACACCTTACAGTATGGAGCTGTTGTTTCTAGAGATAATACGGGGGGGGGGTTGCCCAAATAGACAACATTTGAGGAGTTAATATAACCCGAGAGGTGAATATGGGCTCTGCCAAGGAACCAAATGTCATAAAGGAAATGTTCACGTTTTTCGAGACGATCGAGGAATCATGAACACATTGCTATTCTATGATAGCTTCGCAAACAAGAAAATGGTACAGAAGTAGATGAAGATCTGCCTTGAGAATGCAGACCGTAGAGAATTAGGAAAGTCGTAGCTGCAGACATCGTCTACAGACAGACATCTCATGGGGCTCATCTACTGAATTCTGCACCCTGGTGACGTTTAAAGGGGTGTGAACGGTGTGTGTCTGACCTGAAATGGTCGTTTTGTCTATGAATTTTTAGATCTGATTCTCTACAGGTCCCAACCGATGGACCATTTCCACCCTTGATGTCAAAGAAGGACTTAAGGGCATTTTAACATTATTTCCGTACCTTGTGCGACACTTACAAAATGAGCTGATGGTGAGAAAATGTTCAATACAAAAAGCTCTCTGCTCTTTACTTATCTTAACCATGATCTCAGCAGGCAAACGAAACTTGAGAAAAACTATTTGCAAACTTCTTTTGGCCTGAAAGACTACTGTAGTTTGCAATATGCCGCAATCGTTGGGATTTTAGTGGTAGGCCTAATGCGAACTAGTGCGTCACGCTACAAAAATTGGGGGGGGGGGGAGTTATGCGCTATGTAGAGCAAAACTATTGTGTGGCAGACAAATTCCTTTTGACTTCCAAATGTTGTGTACAAATTTGAAACGCAAAACTTAGGGTGTGGAGGAAAATATTTTTGGAAAAAGTTGTACAGTTTTTTTTAGATCACCCTGTACTTCAACTGATTCACAGTTTCAAGTTCCTGTTCACGAACTGTGATTTCCTTCTTTATGGGCTTTATGCTATTTGTCATGAGCTTTGTCTTTTCGGCACTGATCCCCAAGCCATTCCAGGGAGACGTCTTTTCTTGATGGCGTTCAAACCTTACTAGATTTAAAACCATCTGTATCCCTTGTAATAGAATAACAAATTCACCTCCTTTCACAAAAACCACTGAAGCAAGCACAACATAAAATTTTACTTAAATGCAAGCCAGACATTTCAGCACATGAAATATTTTTTCCTCAAATACTGTACCTAAAAACCTTTGTACAAAACACAGAGGACTTCCAAGTGGGAGAATAGGGTAAGAATGATAGGTGAATAAAATGAGCCAAGCTACATTTGTACAACACAGCAATTACAGGCACGAGAAGAAGGTCCTTTATATGAATATGAACTTCATTAAGTTCAAACCTACCTTGTATAGTCCAACAAATTGCTGACAGAATGTGGCGGGTAATATATTGCAATCCTTTTCTTCAACAGCATGGCTGTGTAAATGAAAATTGTTTCCACACCAAATGTCTGTATGATGTCTGGTATGAGAGAAAAAAAAAAAGAAAGAAAAATGTTAATACCGGTGCCATATGTTACATGAAGCCTATAGAAAACAAAATGTCAATAGCAGTTCAGAGTAATACTTTCTGTCGTGGTAGAAGTTGCACTAGGACATCTGCTGGACAAAATAGAAGGCTGGGCCAATTTTTTAATTATATCACGCTCACTTATTTACTTCTTATCTACCAGGCCAATTTTTTATTCTGTCATGTATATATTTATTCTTTTCTTTGTTCTATACGTCCTACAATTACCCATCTACAGGGACATGATCCCGTGTACTAAAAATCTTACTGTCTCTCCTGATACATGTACCAGTAATTTTCTGAGTCAAAATAGCCTCCCCTTATGCTATCAAATACAAGTACTATGAAATACAAGTAGAGACATCACAACCAGCTGTGATCACTGAAAACACAGTCTGAAAACATGACAGCAGGATTAAATAGAACTCTGCACTATATTAGAGCAGCAAATTTCGTTGCTTCTCCCGAACAGCCAGACAGCTTTTAACTGTACCCAGTTCAATAGCATTATAATGAATGACAAAATTATATTTCTTTAAACCCAAAAAATATACAGACTTTGAAATAATTGCTGTGTTGGCAAGCTGTTGTTGTCAGTGTATATGTTTGTTGGGTTTCCGTTTCCCCAGCAGTGTGATGCTCTGGTACTCTTTAAAAGTAATAGAACAAGAGTGGCACCATGTCTCTTGGGGGACAGTGCTCAGTACCTCTGATCAGAATAGCAAAACAATGGTCCATGGTGGCTAGTTTGTGGGTTGGAAACCCTTAGTGTTTTGATCGTCAGTCGTAGTATTTCGATGCAGACGAAAAAGGATACATAAACCCTTTGAAAAGTAATGTAAGTGTAAGAGTAGCAGTTTAACACCCCTATCAACACTATTAGGTTATCTAAGAGGCGAGACCTCAGAATTTAACGTCAGTCTCCGATAGGACTGAGCCAAATTGGTTGAGAGCCATGAAAGCTACACAAAACGACCTGAGTTCAATAACAGCCAGTTTGGGATATAGTTTGCTTTTGCTCTATATTATTACATTTTCAAATGTTATACATGAAGTGGGGGGCTCTCATTGTCTACAGGTACGGTGTTTGCCTCTCATTCAAAAGGTCCCAAGTTCAAAACCCGACAATGACATATCTTTTTTTTCTCCAAAATGTTCTCCTTTCACTTTCTTTCCTGCTCCACAATCATGTTCTGTTACCTGCTTTCATCTCCATCTTGTGCCCCCCTCCCCATCTTTTCTGGGCTCAGGGCTTTTTTTACTCCTGGCTCTTTCTCACTGCTGACTTTCAGCGACACCCCTGATCTTAGGGTAGTTAAGACTGAATACCTAGCGTTGGTCGCTCTCATATGACCTATGCAGTTGCGAGCGCCGTAAAACACTTACCAAAACAAAAAAATGTTTCAATGACCTAGTACCCTGGTCAGCCATTTTGAAAATTGACGGAAATTGAGAATGAAAACATCAATAAACTTCATTTCTGGTTCACTCAACTTAATTAAATAAATAAACTTTGATGCAGTTATTTTCTTTTGCGTGAGAGGAAGCAGTAGCCTACTCTTTTGTGCTGAAACAGACTGATTTTGGGACTCAAAAAGTGGAGGCATGGATCCAAAATAGAGGCTCCAATACAGGCCAGATGAACAAATGTTAAAAGATCAAGAAAACTTTCAGTTTTCCTGATCTTTTGAAAGATAAGAGGGCTTGCATATCCTGGTATCTTTTTGTGCAAGAATTTACTATAAATTCTTAATTCGTAGAGGAAATTTGACGATTTGTGAAGGAAACATTAAAAATTGAGACCCAGGCATTCACTGCCTGCATAACTGGACCAAAGTGAAAAAAAGAAAAAAGCAACAAACAACAAAAAACCTTTGACACAGCTCCGAGAATAGGCTTGTTGTTTGCTGTAGTCACTGACAGAAAATTTTCCGTTTTCATCACTGTTACAAACTCCTCTTGTCACAACTGACAAATAGCCTTCCAGCATTGCTACGGGGCTGCCAGTCTTCTTGTACTGACGGCTGAACAATCTGCATAATGTTGAATATTTCTCAGGATTGAAATCTTTCGCCAGCAACACAAGAGCAAATTGTGCAACCTGAGAACATGAAAGTAACTAATTAAAATGTTTTCATGACTACCATATCAGAGAGGAAATATTTATATAATATAATGTAAAACAAGATCTTATCTTTTTTCCTTAGGCAGCAGCATATGCACTTTCAAGTGACAGACCCTGTTTTAATAATGTTATTGCTTAAAATATTAACTAAGAGGATGGCAATATTTCATTCTTTTTTTTTTACAAAGAATACATTAGCTGCCTCTTAAAACCAATTAAACATTAGTTCTTTTGCTCCAATGATTAACTGTTAGTATACCAAAGGTTATTCCTCCTTAGTATGCAAGCAATTCTGTCATCCCAGTGTTTAGCGTTACAAACTTCCCCATAATTGCCCTCCACTTTAACTTGTTTACATAAAATATCACTAAAATAAGACGAAATGAATGCCCCAAGCAGTAAATCATACAAGTTGATTATAGATAAAATTAATTTACTGCACTGGTTTGGTAGATCTTCTTTAGTATGAATGAAATAATTGAGTGTGATGTCGTGAGCCAGCTGAACTACCGAGCTGTATATACTAAGAGTTAAAAGCTACCCGAATACAAAACAGTAAAAAAACTCAAGTCAAATCTTGAGACACAAATATCTCAACTTTTGTCAAATCTCAGTAGCCTTAAAAGTACTTTATACCAACAAAGTATACATGCTTTTATCAAATGTTCTGCTCATACAGCCAGCGGGGAGGAATGAGTCCAACATTTCTTTAGCTTTGTTTCTTAATAAATCCATCCCTTAACAAATGTTTTCAGTACTAAACCTCTGGAATGATCCAAGTTTAACCTGTAAAGAAAAAGGATCTGTATACTTTTTCAAGGCACTCTTCACTGAATGTATAGAAAAAAAGTAAACAGTACAAGGTTACAACGAATTCAATCTATTTATTCTGACACTGTAAATATGAGGTTAAGACAGCTCTTTTAATATATATATATGGAAACAAATAAAACTGCATCGCTTCCTTAAAAAAAAAACCCAATCCCTACCCTTTATCTTCTCTGACTAACACTTCATTAACAGGTAGGGAAACTTTCATTTCATTAAAATGGAAATTAATGCTTTTAATAAACATGCGGGGAAAAAAAATGATTTTGAATAAAAAAATCAGGCACTGACGAATTTTACAAAAGAAGACTAATTACCCGAGATAGTGCTGCATCCTCTGAGGTGACGTCAACAATGTATATGTAGTACCATGTCTGTTTCCATTGAGAGTATACAAAATTGATGGACAGCGGATTTTCAGTGCCAAAACCAGTTTTTGCAATCAAAAACTCTCTTTGCTCTGAAGTCACTGATGGATAAGACCAAGTCCAAAGCACATCATTGTTTCTATCCTTCTCTGAAATATAGAAAAAGTGATAGAGACTGCGTTGACAAAATTGCAAGGATTCATTGACATCTTTTTAAAAAAATCAGATAAACTAAGCATTTTTTAAACTCATAAACAATGATCTGTGCCCCACCAGTTGACCCTTGCATGAGACAGGCACAAGAATCATGGATCCCAATTTGTAACAGGAGGTCAAACCATTCTATTCTTTTTTTTTTCTATGCAGGCAGGACTTCATGCCAAAAGTTGCTCATACAGCTTCACTTTTCTGCTTGTCTCTTCTTGTGCTGTTTAAGGTTTTGTGGAGACATTTCATCTCAATTGCAGCATACACTGATTTTGCTTTCATGGGTTTTACTTAATTTTAACACTTTAAGGACGCATAATTTGGTCACTCAACAATACTTTAAGATGCATTGTTTTGGGGCATAACATCCTTATAAATTTTAAAGGATTTTTTTTGCAGTGTGTTGCTTCATCTGAAACTTTTAAAGGCATGCAACAGTATGCATACTAATACTATGAAATATTCAAAATCGTCTTTCTGATTTGTGTATGTCAGTTCAGTGTGTCACAACTTTGCCTTTGGTCTGCTGCTTATCGGACATATTATGTATACGGTCGCTTTTAAGGACAAGCGGGCTAAGCCAGATTTTGGTGGTTTCCAGAAATCTTGACCTTCACCAAAAGTGGGCATTGTCCTACCTATAGGAGAAGTTTGGTTTTATTGGAGAGTATATCTGTATAGTTATAGAGAAAACTCTCCTTGTCTTTTAAAGAAACTGAACAAGGGGCAAAAACTTTACCTTTGATTTTCTCAAAACAGCATTTTTAGGGATAGCCCCCTTGTGTTTAAAAGCGACCATATATCTGACTGCCCCGGTCAATATCGGTCATAAGACGCAGTGTGCTATTATCAGCAACGAGGCTCGAAAGGCAAAAAATTGACTTTCCATGAAATTTTGTTTTTTGGATATCCTCCGCTTCATTTAAGATAAAAATAAACAACTATAATCGACTATAAATGTTTTATTTTGATTTATTTTGGATGTGTGTGCGGTTTGCTGTGAGCTTGAGTGGCGAGATAAAGGAATTTGGACCTTGCTAGTGTGCAGCTGTGAGATTATTTTTAGAACCATTACCTTATGGCCACCTTTGCTTCAACCAGAGACCGAAAATATTTATAATCATTGGCTTCAATGTTCTTCATTCGCAACTATTTTCAGATTTTGACCCCTTTTCGGGAATGAATGGTCTAAAATGTAGACAACTCTGATTGGTAAAATGGAGTAAAAACAGTAACTTCTAGCTCACTTCAAGCTTGTCTACGTAAACAGCTGACTGTGTGGGCGTGACCTGCTAGCTGTTATCGTCTGAGGAGTTAATCTTTCAGTTTTACACTTGAGCTCTCGAAGTGGACTCCTTACCAAGAGGCCAGCGAGACGGTCTATGTGCATGTGTGTGTATGTTGATGGGTTTGAAAGTGTGTGCGTGTGTGTTTGTGTGAGTGTGCGTGAGTGTGTTTTTGTGGGTGTTGTGCTCTTGTGCGTTTATGGTGCTATTGCAAGCATATATATATATATATATAATTAGGTAGCGTAAACACGGCACGTAAGCCGACTCGCAGCCTTCCGAGCACGTGGTTTCGGTAAAATGTGGATAATTCAGATCTCTGTTTCTTTGCTCTTTTGCTATAAAACACCTAATGCAGAAAAACTTGAAAAAGTTCAGTTTTCCTTCTTCACAATAGTGTAAGCATGTCGTAAGTTGTTTGTATATCAAAGTATTTGGAGCCGGAGAATCGCAGGGGAAAAGGAAGCCCTCGCGGTCGAAATGCGAGGTCGGCTGGTTAAAACTTGACAACCATGCAATCGAATGCTTTTCAGAAAGATAGATGATTAAATACCGTCTTTTCATTGGTGGAGAACTATACAGCTTTGAGTGTGGTTTCCCGTAGTTATTATTTTTGGCCTTTGCTTAGAAAACCTTGAAAAACAGCGTCGAAGTTTTCAAAGATCATTTTTAACACGAAATGTGTAAAATACCGGCTAAAAAAGGTACCAAAGGAAAGAACAGTTCTTTTTCTATTAAAATAAAGTCATCGGCTTGGAATTATTTTGCATGAATCCTCCCGCGAAACTACCGGGAGCTCTCAGTGCACTACAGTATTGAGCCGACTCGCTCGCCGCGAGGGCTGGTGAAACACCGGATGAGACAACGCTCTGTGTTTTTACTGAAATAACGACAGATCACCGGGTTTGAGGCAATAAAATAAGTACTGAAATGTAATGATCTCACAGTCATGAAAAAAATTAGGCTTCATTTCTTTGTCATAGTCATTTTACTCTGTTAATGTGGAGATGTTTAGTGCACTTGGTACTATTCTATTATCTCTCAAACATGGGGTTGCAGCCAGTTAGCGACGTCAGCAATATTTGATTATTATGTAAAATTGAAACAGCTGCCATTCTCTTAAACATTGACTGAGAGGTAAAAGTATGGTACCAAAATTCTCAGGAGATATAGGCCTTTCATATTTATATATATATATGAAACAGATGAATTTGACATATATATATATATATATACAGCTACTTTGAAAACCTAGAATGATGCTAATATTTTGTTGCATTTGATGTGAAGTCCATCCTCGTGAAAATTCTGTTTTGTCCATAAGTTCTTTCTCTGTAAATGAATAGTTTTCTACTTCTGTATGTTAAGTCGTAGTGGCATAGCCAAGATAAAAACTGCAAATTTCAAGTCTCTATCTCAATTCTAAGACCCCCGTTGCTATGGAAATATGTTGCTCAACTTCGGAGGCCATTTTCTCCTTTTCGTGTTTCCTCACCTCGAACAATTAAAAGTTCTATATTTTCGTCAAATATGGTTATATTTACTTCATTGTTGTTTTAAACTGTAGGAAAAAGGTGATAGTTTTTAAAAATAATGTTAACTCAGTTTTGAAATTTCCTTCATAAGACTGATATTGACTGACAGGGACACATATATGTGTCCTCTAGGTCTCTAAAGTGTTAATGTCCTGGTCTGGCCCTGGTTGCATAATAATATGTAGGTGGTAGGTAAAAATATTAATTGGAAGTGATTAGCTGTCTCTTTGTGCTCAGGATATATCTGGATGAGATAAAAAGTGTGCAAGCTGATAGGTGACAGCTTTTTCAATGCACATTCCAATTTTTCTATCCAATCTGTGGACCTGTTTTCTTCCAGTAGTTCTAAGCATAGATATATTGACTTTTTCCTACTCATTGTTCTTGCTTCAAATTTTCAAGCAATATTTTACTCATCTCTAACTCTAACTGTTGGCTTAGAATCTAGCACTTCTACTCTTAGAGCCTATATTAAGCAATTTTTTAATTACTGAACTGACATCCCCCCCCCCCCCTTAATTAGTTTTTTTTTTAAAGGCAATTTTTCAGTTTGAGTTAAGTAGGATTGTGAACTCCACCACTGACATGACAAGATTCATTGTGTGCAATTAAAACACAAAATCAAACTGGAAGGAGTTCCGCAGAGGGCCGGCCAACCAACAACTCCTAACCATAACCTTATCCTGAACTCTAAGGCCCAAGCCAGACTGCGGATGGAGCTGGCCCGGGACTGGTGACTCAGCGGTAAATCACCTGTAATTTGATAGTGCCAGCAAGACTCAAGATGGTGGAGGTCCAGCCTCGCGTTCCATCAGTCCGTGGCGCCAGGCCTAGTAGTGCATGCTCTATTTTTTCGTAGCCCCAGGCTGGTAGTAGCAGTTCCGATTCAGCATTCATTTTGGCATTTTGTCAACACTTGCGGACAGGATTGACAAAATTGTAAAATATATTGAAATAATGCATTGGTTGCAACCTTATTCGATACAATTTTAGTATCATGTCTTAATTTCATGATTTTATGGATTTTATACGATGACCTACTTTCATCTCTACTGGTCATAAAATAGGCGAAGACTTCAATGATGTTTTCGTGATTTCAAACGTTTGCCGATATGTGAGTGAATATTTTCTGTATGGTTTTGATAAACCGATGGATTGGTTAATGTAGGCAGGTGAATATAGGTCTAGCTAAATGTAGATAGAAATAGTTGTTGGGCCCTGAACTGTTGTATCTTCGTACATGACTCTAGCCAAGTTGATAGACGTGTAGTACCGTAGCCTAGTAGGCCTAGGCATATATTATATATGTAGTAGGTATGGTATTTCGTGTTGTAATTAAAAAACTTCTCCTCGTCATCACACAGTTGGGGATAAAGTCTACATAAAATTCCTCTTGAGTGCCTTTTAGCGTTGAGAGGGTCAATCCATGATCTTCTTCTTTTGAACTTTTCTTTGCGATAGTTTTTTCAAAAGAAGTAAAACATTTATGGTTTCATCATCGTCAGACATTACGACTTTTAGAGAAAACAAAGATAATGCAGTCTAAATGAAAAACACAGGATGCAGGAACTAAAACAACACGTGTGTAGGCCTAAAATATCTCCAAAGAAAAGAATGTTAAGACAGGAGACACACATCAATGACCTCCGTCCTAGTTCTAGCCTTAGCCCAGCCCCAGCTGAACACACCAGCACTGCCACCATAATTGGAGCTCCACCAACCCCCTGACCCAGGCCAACCCCAGGCCAGCGGAATCCGCAGTCTGGCTGCGGCCTAACCTTAACCCTAACTCTTTTGTATAGTAAGTGTATAGTTTGTTCAGTGGACCTTGTCACGGTAAGTGCGGCCCTCTGAGGAACTCCTCTCGTCAAAGTGATCAACCTAGATATCAAAACTATATCAAATAATGCTTAGCACAAAATTCTTTCTTGTAATGTAGACCTAGAGTAGCGTTCGACTGGCAATGTTCAATGTTAGTGAAACGAGAATAAAAAATGCAACTTGTAATGAAATGACAATGCGTGCCCGGCACGCCCCCTAACTTCTTCCTGACAGATTAAAAGGTGGGTCCACCGTGAGGGAAGAGCGGAAACTAATTCAATACAGTTTATTTTAAAAACTTTTCTCGGTAAAAGCCAGTAGTAGATTCTTATTTGAATAGATACCTATAATTCCAGCAGCATTAAGATCACACAGCACAGCCATCACGGCTACGTAAATAAGAGTTGGGTCATGTGCGTGTCTGTCGCCTCCGGTTATTTTCCTGCCAATTTGGTGATCAGAGTGATCATTTTGGATGCACTCTTCAGTCAATAAGATCATTTTGTCTCACGTTGTGCACTAGAATCGACTACATCATGATAAACAAATATGCTCTAAAATCATGGTTTGGGCACTCATCCTTTATTCATTTAATGAATTTACTTGCAGTAAACAAAATAATGTATCCCACCATGGTATCAAGGGATTCTTAGATCTTCTTTTCGCCTATAATCGTAGGTGGCGTGAAAACGAATATATGCGTATTCGTATTATCTTTTAAGAATTAAGAATTATTCCCCTTGAAATTGCCGTGTTGTCCGGCCCAAACACAACATTGATCAGGCAAACTGATCTCAATGTAAACGTCTTAGTATTGAGAGATTAGGAGAACATGGATTAAAAGCTAGGAAGACGATTAGAAGGAAGACGTTATCACGTGTGTACGTCTGCGTTATCATGGCATTTTGTGCCATTGATTGGTATAAATATAGATTAATAGCCAAATGCCTAAAATCTTGTGTCTCAAGTAGTTTTGTAATGTAATCCCACCCTTGTCGCCTTGCCTGCCTTCCTTGCTGTTGCATTCAAATCAATAACCCCGCTATTATTTTTTCTCGTGTGAATTTCTATTCACGCCACCGTCTGGTTTATGTTGGATTGTCTGTAGGCCTTATTGATTTCTATCTTTTCTTTGCGGAGGACCTAAGAAAGGATATAATATAGATTATCTAGATCTAGATGTGGGCTAATATAATGAGGACCGCTGTGGGCGATAAGTTTGTAGAAGTGTGGTTCAAGACAAGTGTTTTGGTGTATTAGTCTATTAAAGTATCAAGGGGTGACAAAATTATAGCTATTGGTTGACTTATTTTAAAAATTTAATTATTGTTTTTATAGGCTTTTACTGTACTTTTAATCTTACGTGAAATTCGGGTCCCGAGTCGGATCCCCATTCACGCAGGTCAAGTATGTGTTCGTCAGTCTGCTTGAGTTTGTGTGCGTTTGTGGCCTTCTTCTAGAACCGCCTGCGTTGGTTCGTAATCGAGGCATACGTCTCATTCAAAACACGCCAAGTTGGTAGCTCTAGATGTTCGTCCAATGAAATTATAGAAGAAACTGAGAAAGATAGAGCGTTACTTTCATCATCGGTTAAAATATTCCTGCGGTATTCATGGCGGAAGCACACGTTTCCGGGCGTGCGCGCTGTACACCAACATTACCCACTGAGTGACCCCGGCGGCCTGCCCGGCACGTCCGACGTAATCGGTTGCTGAAGATTCGCATCTCGGCACAGACGCAGGACGAGAGTTAAAATAAATGAATTTCAGGGCCAGGCCTTTTCTTGGACTAGGTTCAAGAGAAAAGAAAAACTAGAAAGGACTAGACTACTAGAATCTAGATCTAGAAAAATCTAGTACAGAGTTTTAAAAAAACAGATGAAGTTAACTGTACAGATTTTTTTACAAGTTGGTGTGTATATTGCACGTAGAAGTTGTGTGGAGGAGAGAAGTGTCATCTTAGTCAAAATGAAGAAAACAGACTATTCCCTTCTGAGGTCCTTAGTGGAGGTGATCGCAGGCTTAGGGATGACTTACTTAAGGGCCATTAAAAAAAACAATTTTGAAAGGGGGAAGGCTTTTAAAATTTGGTTGTTTTAGTATAAAAAAACCAAAACGAAATGTGTCGGATGAGGAAGACCAAGTGTCATGGCAAAAAAAACAAATGGGTCCCCAATGAATGAGTGACACTTCAAATTCATATTTGACCTCCTTTGTTACAGACTTGGTGGGGGCTCTCGTGGCCCAGAGTGTTCTCCTTCAAAGGTCCCAGGTTCGAATTCGGGTAGCGGCGGAAACAATTTTCTTCTCTAAAATTGTCTCCTTTCACCTTCTTTCTCTCTAGCAATATTCTGTAATCTGCTTTCTCCACTTTCTTCCCCCCCCCCCTTCACCTCCTTTGCTCCCTCCTCTTGGCTCCTGACTCTTTTTGCAGCCTTTCTACTGCTACACCTTGATTCCTTCTTCCTGCTGTCTTTCAGCCACACCCCTGATCTTTTGGTAGGAAAGATCTACACCTAGCCTTCTCGGACAAGGGTGAAAAGTCTATGAGGTCTCGTGTGAAAGTTGTGCATGTTAAAGATTCCTTTGTGGTCCAAAGTCGATAAGAGTAGAGTAGGTTTCGGCTACCACCCGGGCAAAATTCAACATTTCCGACCAATTGAAATTTTTGGTGCGTCCCGCGCGCTCTATGACCTTATGCAGTTGCGGGCGCTACATAAAACACTTACCCCCCACAAAAAGGGACCGGGTAAACAGAGCGACTGCTCATCTCCCTTGTAACGATTCATTATGAGCTGAGGGCGGGGTCATAGGAGAGCATTCCTAAGATCTAAGAAAGACTAGGTTATGATGGATCACAGGCCTCCCTCATCAGCAGCTGAAAATGTTAGTGACTGGTCAACTTGGAACAATGGGAAGGACCTGTAACATGATTGGTTCATTCAATGGAGGGACTTACAAAAAAATAACATATGAATGGATTATGACAGCTTGTCCACAAGATCAAGGGCTCATAGAAATATTAATGGCAAAGTGTCTGTGAAGAGAGATTTGCGTGGCAATTGTAGACTGGTTTTTTTTTGGTTCTTGGTTAATATACATAGTGGTCGCAGCTGTGTTGGACAGATTATCATTTTAAGCAGTGCTGAAGAAAAAACCACAAAAGTGAAAGGGGGGGGTGGGGGTGGAAAGTGGCCAATTGCACAGGTGGCTATATTAATATATAATGTGGCCATCATGACAGGTTCTATTGTATTTTTAAATTTCCAAGACAGCTGTGTACCTCCACATATTCAGTAAATGTGAAGCATTCCTGTTGTGGGGAAATCTTGAAGACAGATTAATTTTGGAATTGACTAAAAACACTTCAATTTAGTGGCACAACTAAAATTTAGGCCTACTTTGTGTTCGAAACATCTAGAAACACCTGTTGTACCGTAGTCTCCGCTTATGATCCCACCACTTACGATCACGGTTCATGTAGGATCCCACAGAATTTTTACGAAACAAAAGTCACCCCTAAGATCACACCCTGAAGGACTATATTTGGCTAAGATCCTGCATTTCGATCATAATTCAGGAACAAAATCAACCAAGCTGTGAAAATTTGCGTTCATAGTACTGTCCCTTGTGTCACAGGTCAACCACCCATGTGGAATGTGATCACGGTTCAGTTGTAAATTTTGTTGAAACGGTTCTATGTTGGTCCCACACATGATCGCGCCGAGGTGTGAACTCATCAACGTGTTTGTTTTCCCCGAACATCACAATTGTGTCTGATCTCTTCACCTTGAACTTACGTCACAATCTAGGTGGGTAGAGTCTACAAGTCTACATCATAAGGGATCTCATCGTACTTTGAACTCTTTAGTGCTTTTGTTTTCCTGACTATTGCAACAGGTTGTCTCTACACCCAAATTTGCTTGACAGACTGAATTTTAATTGGTGTGGTCACCAAAAAGGCTGGGGAACTGGATAGGAAATGGAAAGCTATAGATTTTGGGCAGGTTAAGGGGAGGAGCAAAGATAGGCCTAGATCTTGAGACTCATGATTGGATTATAAGTGAAAATTGTGATTGGTCATCAGGGTTGACCACTCTTTGCTCGCTATAAAGTCTTAAACCACGTAGGGTTCACATCAGTACATTTCAGAGTAAGGGGAGACCATTTCATCGATTGTAGTCCTGACCATGAGTCACCATGAATTCTACCCTTGGTGAGCCAGTTGCCTAAGATGCCGTTCGCCTAAGATCACACATTTTTCTTGCTCCCAAGCACCAGGATCTTGGATCTTAGGTGGAAACTACTGTATGACATGTGTTATGTTTTAGGCAAATATTCATCAACTTTATCTTATAGAAAATATGCAGCCCAAGACGTAAATTGGTTTTAGAACTAAAATCACTTTGTATTTCTTTTTGAATAAGAATTTTAGCCTTTGCAGCATTCTATAAACTTTGTATCCTCAATTTTCAGTTTTACTAGTTATCTTTTAGTGATGAAGCCAACGTGAAATGCATTGTACAGTAGTCTTCGCTACGGATCCCACTGCTTATGGTACATGTTAACTCAAGATTCTGCCGTTTGGATCTTAGGCAGAGACTAAGTTACACAGTATATTTTAAAAAAAAATCATATGGTGATCTGTGTCAGTACTTTTTTTTTTTCATCTGTTAAAAATTTTTGTCCCTATTTTTTCAGTGAAAAAAAGAGCTGCCTAATTAAAGATGGCAAGGAGAGGCAGGTACCAGTTCGTGATTAAACTTGGAATCGTTGTGATCTTCATGCTGCTTTTAGGACCATATCTGTTTCACTTGAAACTCAGTGATGATGTAACTGATGATGCTGAATTGTACAGACAGTGGCAGGTTTGTACAAAAACTTAAGAACAACATAAAGACTTAACTTTCTGTGTACAACACTTAAAGTGACAAGTGTAATAATATACTGTGCTAATTATAATAGTTCCATTTCTCTGCATAAAAAAAAAGAAAAATTAGTGGTTCATATACATTATGAAAATGATTCTGATAGTATTTCTTTTGATTGCAGTTCTAGACAGTGTAGTAAAGGTCTACTATATAATAGAATTGGACGTAACTAGTTATGGGCAATTCTGACTTTTAAAAAATGAGAACAGATAAAATTTTAATAGAAAATGAATAATTGTAAGTAAATTGTAAGTCACTATGTCTTCAACTTACATTTTTTCCAAGTACTAATAATCTAAAGATATGTGCTGATTGATCAACTTTGATTGTTGTTTCAGTTTTTGAATTTGAAACGTTAACACATACAGCCACTATGTTTGGGAGGGAAAAGAATGTCACTGTGGCAAATATTTATTCCCTTTTGTTTTAAGTGATTTTGTAAGAGAATCAAAATTGATTTTCATTTCTTCGAAAAGATGATCATATTATTTTCCGTCTCCCATTTTATCATCTTAGTTGCGGGAAAAGAAAATCAAGAGCTCTTCCCTGAAAGTGGTTGGAGAGAAACAAGAGCAGCACACACCAGATGAAGATCATCATGAAAATGTGCTTGAGAAAGCACCTGCCGAGAAGCCGTCGGCTACATTATTGGCTGGGGTCTTTGGGAATTTTGAGCCAAAAGAACGAGAAATACCAGATGGCCCAGGTATGTTCCATGTAACCTGCCATGTCTTTATCTTTGAATAACTGGCATTGATTTGAAAAAGTAAATTGCTATTCAACCAGGGTTGACGACAATAACCTCATAAATACTGACTATTTTATTGGAAAGATATTTCCTTGTTATCAAGCTTAAGTTATAACACGGTAACATCATTTCTTTGTCATGGCTTTTTCTTGTAACGTATGAAAGGTACACAAGAACTTCATAAGTCATTTCAGGCTAATTCTTTGTCATATGGTTTTTTACTTTTATAATGCTTTGCTCTTTATTGAAGTAATGTACAATTTTAAAATACAAGATGAATTATGTATTTTGCCTAATGTAAGATTAGTATTTGGAACACTTAAAATTTCTGTAAAAATGGTGATGTACCATGATATATGTACTGGTATTTTTCAAATAAGACTGGAAACAGTAGTGTTTCAATTCTTTAATACGAGATGAATTATGTGTTCCTTCATAATGTAAGGACAGCCTTTGAACACTTTAAATTTCTGGGGACGTATCATGATATTGTGTACAGGTATTTTTCTGAAAAGACTGGAAACACTTTGCCAAATCTTTTTTTGATATAGTATGTTTATTTGTGGTTTCCATCGTTGAGATTTCAAATGTTGCTGCACTGAAATCACGCAAAAAAATATTATGTTATTAGCTTGTAGCCAGGTGAATTGTGATTGTCATTGTGCTTGGGGAATTCTCATTGAAGGAAGAACAGTATAGTTTTGACTTTATAAGAAAATTGTGTGTCTTATTATTATACAAAAAATCTCTGGCTAGGTACATTTAGATTTAAGGCTTATTTAAGGCTATTTAAAATATTATGTAGAAAAATTATTGGTGACATAAATTTCTTCACAAGAGGGGGGGAGGGGTGGGGGGGTCATTCTGTCAAGACTTGGGTTGGTACCCTGGAACTGTTAGAAACATTTAGGGTCTGTGAACTTGTTTTTAACATATCATGTACAGACCTAAGGTTTCCTTTCTTCAATGATGTTTAACTGTGTAACTGGTTTCTTGAAGATTTTTCAACAGGCAAAAACAGCCTTTCAGATTTAAATGATGAGAAAAGATAAAAGCTGTTGGCCCTCTATACTATTTATTATGCGTGCTGACTCCGGATTTATACTGGATGACCAGCAGAATAACCTTAGCGTTTGTTTTAGAACTTAAAAAAGAGTTGACCTATTCCATTTAGTAACAGGGTAAGAGCAGAACACCAGCCTTGTATTTGTACTATATATTTAGATTAAAAGTAAGAGCATGACAACAATGTTTGTCTAGTTTGGTCGAGGCCTTTGTGAAGATTTTTGCTCTTATGCTGTGAGCAGGTTTTGAAAAGGGAGTGTGCCTGTAGGCAGAAGTACAGTGCCTTTATGCATGAAAATTATTCACTAAAGAATCTCTTTTTCTTTTTTTTACATTTATATGCTGTGTCTTCAGGTAGAAATTTTTGTGGATGGTGACCATATATCTGTAACAACTATCTGTTTCATTGTTACTTAATGACTGGTTTAACCCTTTTCAAATGGTTTCTTTTCTGGTAGGTGAAAACGGAGCATCTGTAAAAGTGCCTGACGGCAAAAGAGCACTTGCTCAACACACAATACAGGAGTTTGGCTTCAACATGGTTGCAAGCGACCAGGTTGCAATGGACAGAGTGGTCCCAGATACAAGACTCCCTGAGTAAGGGCTACTGCCAAGCACAAATGACACAAACAGTGCACCCATATTCTATCTTTATTGAGTGAAATTATGTCTCTTGTAGAAAAACAATTTTACAGCAGATGTATGTGCTACTGTTTCACTGTACATAACACTGTCAAACCTGTTTATATGGCTGCTTGTCCAAGGCAGTTGCTTGTACAAACAGCCACTTCCCGTCTCTCCCCCCAACCACATTAAAAAATATTATAATGACACTGTCAAAGACATTCACATATAAAAGGCCAGAAGATTTTACTTTGACAGTGAGTTACCATTTTGGACTATTTTGACTGTCATTAGAAAGGATTTTCAGTCATTCTCAAGAAACAGCAACTCGCTCACTTTTAAGTTCTTCATTTTCATTACCACTGCTTGTCTGTTTGAGGATTTTAATGGTCATGTATTCTTAAGGTACAGGTTGTTTTTATGTCAATCGGATGTATCTTCTGGTTCCCAGATGCAAGTTCTGGAAATATCCAGAGGATCAGCCGCAAGCCAGTGTGATTCTGGTATTTCACAATGAGGGCTTTAGTACACTTGTGAGAACCATTCACAGTGTTATTAACACATCACCACCCCAACTGCTGAAGGAAGTTGTGCTTGTGGATGATTATAGCACCAAAGGTGGGTGTAGATTTCAGTGAATATTACTATAATCTATTTTGAGCTTCTAGTGTTATGGAATGTGTTTAGGACATTGCTGTACAGGGAGAATGGTGTGCTGAAGCAAATATTAATGAAAGACCATATTTGTCAAATAGTTTACTGATGTGCACAAACGTGTGGTAATATTTTTTTTACTCATAGGTTAAAAAAAGTAAATACATAACATGTTTTTTTCCGCTCATTTCAAGTAATTGCCATTTTACACATGATTTTATTTTACTGTTAAATTTTTCATTGCATAGTTTGCCCCTTGGATTGTTCGCTCAGTCAGTCTACCAATCTCTTCAGGTTTCTTTACGTTTGAATCAGTGGCATAAATGATCTTCATGATGTTCTTAGTCACTCTGTATACTTTACTGAGGTTTTTTTCGCCTTATTAAATTGCTGAAATGATGCTCATGTTTAAAAAAAATCCCATATAGCCCATTTGAAGGGCCAGCTGGAAAACTACATCAAGCAGTTTGGAGACTTGGTAAAACTTTACCGCAACTCTAAGAGAGAAGGTTTGATTAGAACCAGGACACGAGGAGCAGAACTGTCCAGAGGAGATGTCATAGTCTTCCTTGATGCTCACTGTGAGTGCAACAGAAACTGGCTTGTACCATTGCTCGACAGAATAAGAGCAAACAGGTATGTTAGTTTTCAGGGTAAGGAATATGCAGCTGGTGCAATACATGTCAAAAGGGTAGTTTTATTTTGTTTTGTTGCCTTTGAAGTTATAAGCTGTCTGTTATATTTTTTTTGGTTGTACTATTATTATTCTCTGCCCATTGCCAAGATCCAGATGAGGGTTGTGAAATTGTTTCAGGGTCATCAGATGGTTCTGTAAAATATACGAGTATTGAATAAAACTAAAAGAAACTCTAGTTGTATCTTTACTCTACTGAGACATTATTATGAGCAAAAAAATTCTAGCTTCAGTTGATTTTGGGTTAGTGAAGTCAGTAGACAATCCGTTACCCTAGAATTTTAAAGATTTGTCTGCTCAGTACCTAGTTTTGAGAAATTTGATGTTGAAAATTTTGAGTTTCACAACATGTCAAGCTTTTTCAAATGCAATTCTTTGAATATCTTGATAATGATTCCAAATAATCTTAAAAGTTTGATAGAGCATAATAAAGAACATTTTGTTTCTGGTCTCACGGTCATAGTAACTCAAATCTGCCGAAAGGGTCAGATAGAACTTTATAATTCTAAGGCAATGAATTACCTGCTCTGTCCCAGTGTGTGTTGAACATTGAAACAGCCCTTTCGGTACCACTTTAGAGTCTGTCTGCATAAAACCTCGTACTTTAGAAATTTTCTACTTTGCCAGCAAGCTGTTCAAATGTTCTTAGCCCAGAAAGCAAAATGTTTCAATTGAGAGAAAAATGTTTCATTCTTTAAACAATTGGACCTACTATATTTTTTGGTGCTTTTTTCAACATTGAGAATTAGTAATTTGACAAAATATTTCTTGAGCACATGCGGCGGATACCACAGATTACGAAACTGTAATTTAATATAATTTATTTACTGTATTCATTATTATTTTTAAAAATTTCAGGTTGCTTTAGCTCATGGAACTGATACCACAGATTAAGAAACTGCTATAAAACTATTTCAAATTTTGGGGCTTAGTATGTGAACTGCTGGATGACGATGAATGCCTAGATCTATTACTTCCTATCGAAGCGTCTTTGGTCTGCGTTCAGAAATCTTTCTTTTTCCCTCGGTCTGCTCTTTGGATCAGGTGTTTGGCTTGTTAGCTGTATCAACTCATGTCTGTGGTATCAAGAAATTTTCCTTCTTTTCTAAACTTTGAATTGCCCAAAAGGTTTAGGACACTACAGTCTTGAAAGAAAATTGGCCCTACCTATCTGTTACACCCTGTAGTGACAAAAGAGGGCAGTAACAATTGGCTACCCCTACAACCTAGTGGGGCAGCTTTTGAGAAGAAAAAAATAGGAGTGTTACATGTACCTTATGTACAAATTCTTTTTATATTAAAAAAGAATGTTTGTTTCCAGATTTTCTTGAATTTTACTTTTTTGTTGGGTCAAAGTAAATATTTGTCTTTATCTATAGGGTTAATATTATAAAAAATGCTGGTACATGAATTGTTTTTTGAACGCATTGTTAACAGGAAGACCATGGCAGTTCCTATTGTGGATGGAATAGACTGGGACACAATGGCTTATAACTCAGTGTATGGCCATGGAAGGGCTCACCATCGAGGAATATTTGAGTGGGGCTTTTTGTACAAGGAGAATAAAGTACCAAAGAAAGAGCTGGCCAGACGAAAACATGAAAGTGAGCCATACAGGTGAGGTGTTACTGAATATACCACTTGATAGTGTGAGTTCCACATTTTTAGATATCAGTACATCGGACATGATATTATCTCTGGGTCGTAAGTCCTAGGATGTTTTCATTTGAATGCCTGAATACAACAAGCACACAGTTTCCCTGACATGTGGTTTGAATGAGATTTCTTTACTTGTACCTTGTTTTGGTTCATGTATTATGAATGTGCAGGTTGGTTTGATTTAGTCAAAGTGTTTCGCTGTTAATGAGCTTTCGTTGCGAGGATGCTGGTGAAGTTAAAACAAAGGAGTGATACAGTCAACTCACTTCACATGACTGTCGGTTTACTTGTCAGATCCCTGACTTATATTACATAAATCTAAGTCAGAGCAGCAGGACAGTTACAAACACCATGACTTCTTTTACATTTGAAGAATTAATTTAATGTTTACTTTTTGACAAAATATATACTCATACATCAGCTCAATTTCCCATGTACAGTATACTCTGCCTAAGATCCCACCACTTGCAATCCCGGTTCACTTAAGATCCTGCCCTTTAGAAAAAACAGAATTTTTACTGCACAAAAGTCACTCCCAAGATCCAGCTATGAAAGATTCCATTCAGCTAAATCCTGCATTTGAGATTATAATTTATGGAACAAAATCAGCGGTGGGTGCAGCTGATCAACTAAGCAGTAAAAATTTGAGATCATTGTACTTCCCGTTGCGTCACAGATCATCCAGTTTCATGAAAATGATCACAGCTCGGTTGTAACTCGATGAAAGGGTACAATGTTGTCTCTAGATGGGATTAAACCAAGGTGTTACTTGTCGATACATTTGTTTTCCCCAAACTTTGCACTAGCTCCTGAGCTCTCTATCTGAACTTACATCACAAGCTGGGTGCGTAGGGCCCACATGATCGTGTCAGACAGGATGACGTCGAACTGTGAGCTTTTTATGCTTTTGTTACCCTGACCACTGCAGCAGTAGTTGTCTCTGCTCCCCAATTTGCTAGACAGGCTGAATTTTATTTGGTGTGGTCACAATGCAATAGTGAGTTACGACAGAGGTGGGGGAACTTGGTCAGAGATGGAAAGCCATAAATTTTGAACAGGTAAAGGAAAGGAGCAATAGGATCGGTGTAGATATTGAAACTCATGATTGGATGAGTGAAAATTGCATGCCTCATACTATTGTAATTGGTCATCAAAGTTGACCACTCTTTGCTTTCCATAAGTCATAAATCCACCCAGGGCTCACGTCTGTTCATTTAAGAGTAAGGGGAGACCATTTTGTCAGTTGAAGGCCTGGTCTTGAGTCACCGTGGATTATCCCCTCTATGCGTTGGCTTAGTTCCCGTTTGTCTGAAACCTCACATTTTCCTTGCTCCCACGCACCAGGATCTATGGCGGAGACTACTTTATTAGTGCCACTGGATTGAAAGTACCTTGTTTTTTTATATATATGAAAGGGTCATGTCTGAACATGTTTGACTTTGATGGGTATATGAAAATATTTAGATGTAATGAATTCATGAGTTACGTCGTTAAAAAACATTTTGTTCTTTTTATAGCAGTACTTGGATTTGTACCTTTTATTAAAAAAAGAAAAACATTCTTTTTTTTGTCAGATCACCAACTCATGCAGGCGGACTTTTTGCAATGGACCGGAAATACTTTTTTGAACTTGGAGGTTATGATCCTGGACTGAAAATTTGGGGTGGTGAAAACTATGAACTCTCTTTTAAAGTAAGTTTTGAATTGACATGTATATTAATGGGATAAAGTCAAACTATATCAGTCAGAGACAGATGGGAGAGTTTTTGGACAGTAAGTTTATGGATAAAGTTGCGAGAAGGAGTGCTTGCAAGAAGCATCATGAAATAGTTGCTCTTTAAACTTTGGAGTTGATTTTTAGGGTCTTGTGTGACTGTGGAAATACTTTTACTTTTTTTTCCATTACATTATTATCAAATATAGGTTTGTTGAAAGCTTGTGGTCTTTCTATGAAAAGATTATCTGTTTGTCTTTACGTTTAATATCTTTGGAGGGGTTGGTTTTTTTCACCTTAGATTCATAGTTTTTGGGAGGTTTGTGAGTACAGCAAGTCCTTCTGTCATTTCTTAAAATGTATAATTCAAATTTCTTACTTGGGTTGGATGAAGTTTGATGGATATTTGAAATCGGGTATACATTTTAATATGTTGTATAATGGATTTTTTAAATTGTTATATTGCTTAAGTGATTGATTATTCAATTTAAATGTAACAATTTTTAAATTATTTTCTTTTTCATGGAAACTGTTCTGAATATTTTCTGCTCAGACGTCTGCTTGTTCATTGACCATCAATGATTAATTATATTATAAGAAGTTTGTCATCTTCTCCTCCTCTTCTTCATTCTCATCCTCATCCTCATCTTCCTTCTCATCCTCCTCATCCTCTTCCTCCCCTGCAATTGACTTCATATTCCTCTGTGTCTTCCTCTTCTTTCCCGTTTTTATTCTTCCTCAACGTCATTCTCCCCCACCTCTTCTGTTGGTCAAAATAATGTTGACAGTGTCAGTTTTCGAACCCTATTTCATTAACAAAGGCTGCAATCTTTGCCAAGTAATGTTTAATTTTAAACTGATATGTGTCGCTACAGCTCCTAAGAAGCTACAAGACAGAAATGTTCAGTTTTGAGTGATGTTCATTTTCTTCATGTACATAGTTATAAGAAAATTTGGAGCAAATATGAAGTGCAGCACCCCTGTTTTGAGAAAACAGATGTCAAAATTTGGGTAACATTTTCCTTGGCATACAGATGCTATTTGAAATAAGTTTTAAAAAAATAAAGAAAGACAGCGAATTTCATCTGGAATTTTTATTTTCAAAACAGAAAAATGACCGAAGAAGTCAATTTTACATAAAACACACGATTTAGACCAAAATCACCCTTGGCACCTATTTTGGCCGCTAGTGCAAATGGAAATTCCTGTCTTATGGCTCCTTTGGAGCTGTGGTAACACATATATGTGGGTATGTTGTGTTCTTTCAGGCAAGCCACTATGATTACTCAATTCTTATGGTATTTTCTTTGTTTCACAGATATGGCAGTGTGGTGGGATCATAGAATGGGTGCCATGTTCAAGAGTTGGGCACATTTATAGGAACCACATGCCTTACAGTTTAGGCAGTGATATAGACCCCCAGATGTCACCTATAAGTATTGTGAGTACATGCAATTTGTTTTGTTCCAAAGATCTTGGTCATGGAGTCTTATTTCTTTTCTCACTTTACACAAATTTCCCTTACTTCACACAGGTGTGAATGGGTACCCAGCCATAGACAGCGATAGATCTTGTCAATATGTTAGTGTTTTAGCACCTTTAAAATGGCTGCTTGCACTGTATGATTGCCAGGAAGTTGAGATTGTTTCAGAATGCTATCGGGTCTTCTAGGGTAATGATATATAGGTTGATTAAAAAAACATGTGGTGTGTACAACTTTTTAAAAAATATTATCCTCCACACTGAAGTTTTGCATTTCAGATTTGTACACAATATTTGGAAGTCAAAAGGAATTGGTCTGATATTCATTTGAGATAAATCTACCAAATAGTTTTTCACTACATAGCACGTAAAAAAACCAACCCATTTTCAGCTATGTCCCCATTTTTGTAGCATGACGCACTGGTTTACATTAAGCCTACCACTAAAAATCCTAACGATTGCACCATATTGCAAACTACAGCAGTCTAACAGGCCAACAGAAGTTTGCGCATAGTTTTTCTCAAGGTTCCTTTGCCTGCTGAGATCATGATTAAGATTAGTAAAGAGGAAAGAGCTTTTTGTATTGAACATTTCCTCACCGCCAACTCATTTCGTAAGTTTCGCGCAAGGTACGGAAATAATGTTAAAATACCCTTAAGGACTTCTTTGATGTCAAGGGGGAAATGGTCCATCAGTTAGGACCTGTTGAGAATCAGAACTAAAAATTCCTAGACAAAACGACCACTTCAGGTTATACAGATGAGCCCCATGAGACGTTTGTCCGTAGACGATGCCTGCAGCAATGACTTTCCTACGTCTCAAAGGTCCACATTCTCAAGGCATATCTTCATCTACAACTGTACTATTTTCCCGTTTGTGAAGCTATCATAGGATAGCAATGTGTACAAGATTCCTCGATTATTTGAAAAGCGTGAACATTTCTTCTATGACATTTGGTTCCTTGGCAAAGCCCCTATTCATCTTTGAGGTTATATCAACTCCACAAATGCTGCCTGATTAGGCGACCTTCCCCCCCAAGAAATATTGTTTAAAGGTTACAGGGATGGAAAGATTAGATTTTTAAAATAAAAGGAAAGGAAAAAAACAAACCAATCATTTCATGACTTTCCTTACAAGATCTTTTAAATTGATGCTTTTTGCATTTATAGGTGGTTTTTATACAAGCCAATTTCATTTTCGAAAAAAAGTTTATTCTTTGTGAATTTTATGTCAAACTAATTCCTTTTGAATGAATTATATCTGTTCCAAATTACAGTATTCCAGTACAAATTTTGTGTGAGATATTTATCAAAAAAGTTGTACAGTTTTTTTAAATCACTCTGTAGATTGTAAAGTGCATAGAGCTTGCTGTTGAGTGGAAATTTGCGCTATACAAATGCTTTTTGTTTATCACTATTATTCTCTTTTCACAGAACTACATGAGAGTCGTAGAAGTATGGATGGATCCAGAATTCAGAGAATATTTTTACACCAGAGAACCAAGTTTAAGAGGCTACCCCATTGGCAACATTACCGGACAGCTCAATTTTAAGAAAGAACATAAGTGCAAGAGTTTTAAATGGTTTATGGACAACGTAGCGTATGACGTGTTCGATCAGTTTCCCAGGTTGCCACCGAACAAGGCATGGGGAGAGGTGAGTAATTTGTCTTTTTTATGGGTGGTTTCAAGAGCTGTCCTACGATTTGCTTCTTTTAGTTTATTTTTAGTCCTTCTTATGTCCTGCAGAAAAAATTTATGTATGTAGAATATGATAATAGCTTTCTGTCTCTGGTTCTTTTTCTGTGTGTGTGTGTGTGTGTGGCTTTTCTTTTTTTCACTGTCACTGCCTCTCTCTGTCTGTCTGTCTCTCTCTCTATCTTCCTCTTCCTCATATCCTCCTCTTTCTTACCCACCTCTCTCTTTACCTTCTCCCCCCCCCCCCCCCACCTCCCTTTTTTTCATTCCTCCTCTTTCACCTCCCCCACCCCTTTCTGTCTGTCTGTTTGTCAGTCTGTCTATCTGTCTTTCTCTCTCTCTCTCTTTCTTTCTCTCTCTTTTCCTCTCTCTCTCTTTTCCTCTCTCTCTGCTCCTCCCCCCCCCCTCCCCGTCTGTCTCTTTCTTTCTCTCCTAATGCACTATTTATTTGATTTTTATGTAGAAGAAATTGATGACTATAAAGGTACAACATATTGTAGACTAGTCCTTAACTTGTTCATCACCAGCTGTTTTTCAACACTGCTTTTCCGTGTCTACCAGCCATTTCACGTTTGGTTTTTTTCTCCAGAAAACCACTGTTCTTTTTCAGTTCAAAATGATAGCTGAAATTTGGAATGTTTTGTAAGAACATAAGGAATATTTTATGAAAGCAAAAAGAATGATCTTTGTTCTTTTTATTTTTGAACAGAGTGCAAGTGGAGATAAAAAATCATGATATTTAGAAACTACATGCAGATGACAAAATTATGGAAAAGTCACAGATGAAATGGCATGAAAATCGACTGGATTTATTCTATTTTCTTTTCCCAACAAAATGTCATGAATTTGAAATAACTGCTGAGATAATAAGAGCCAGAACTCTTCTTTGGTCTTGTGGTCAGCATAACATGGTCCCATAGGAGATTGTCTCCATAGAATCAACGCTGCTCGATTTATACTTATTTAATTTCAATTTCACATAGATTTTACAGTTGGTAGTTGATTGAGATTTCATACAGGCCTGCATCTATTGCAACTGTGACTATTTTAGTGACAAGAAATTCTTACATTTGAAGGCTTTGACCTGCGGTAGTAAGCCGTTGAAGCATGTCTGCACTGCAATAGGTTTGATGACAGTATAGAGTGAGTTCAAAGGTAGGTAATGCTTTTGCAGTTAATTTTGCTGGAAGTCCACCGCAATTGCTGTCCCCCAATTAGACTGGACCAAAATTACATTGCGGCTAGTGAGCTGTTAAAGCATTTTCACCCATGATAGATGGTAGAGTGAGTTCCAAGATCGGCAATGTTAATGCTGTTAATATTACTTTAAGAAGCTGTTCTGCATTTGTTGTGCCCTCAATCAAAGTGAGCCAAACTCACTTAGAATTGTGTGGACGTTTCTAGATTTGTATTTTCTTGAGCATGGGTGGGAAATGATTTTGATATGGCCACAGGCACTAAGCTCAGAAGTCTTCAGTTCTCAGAACTGTAAATATTGTTTTGACTTGTTGACCCATGTTCATCACTGACATATTTTGGATCAAGGATCCAAGTAGCTGACATTGTTATGATTATTTTTAAAGAATATTCTATTCTTTTTTCTCAATCTGCTCTTTTCCTCTGCAGGTTCGACTGCAAGGAACAAACTTATGCTGGGATGCTCACTCTACTGAAGTCGGAGGGTCATCTGTTGGTGTCGGACACTGCCATGGCTATGGTTCCTCGCAGGTACTATGTCCTGTGGTTACTGTGCATCATTCGGCACAGTTGTCAAAAATGTCTTATTATAGTCTGTTTTTTCCTTCTTGTTTTCTTGTTCCATATTTCAAGCAAGGTGTGTACATATTTATCTTCATTTTTTTTAGCCAGCAAACACTTTTCACTATGGATGTCAGAGGTGGGATATACAGAATACAGAAAGAATGGTGCGTGTGTGTCTCAGTCCTACAAGAGGCATGAAGTGTTGCCTGTTTTAACTCCACCTCTATTTCTCACATAGTGTATATCTACAGATTTTCAGGTGTTTGCTTATATAATGAAACTCATCGGGCCTGACCTTCAGTTTCTTTGTATCCAAGAAGTCATTGAAAGCTATTTGAACTTATTTGATCAATAATTGGTTTCCAGTGCGGGTATATATAATATTTAAAATAAGGCAGTTTCTCTCAAATGCATGCCTGCGTCGCATGACATATTGTTTGCTGAACAAGTTGCACTGTTGGGCTTAGTGTAAAGTAATGTTTTGTTCTACTGATCAGCGCACAATTCAATAAAAAGATCTATGTTAATCACTGTGGCGTTGATGGCCTAGTGGTTAGGCTCTCAGACGCGCAACCGTAAGGTCGTGGGTTCGAAATCGGTCAGGGACCCGACGTTGTGTCCTTGGGAAAGGCCCTTTACATGAATTTTCCTCACTTCACCCAGGTGGGAATGGGTACCCAGCTATAGACAGTGAAAGATCTTGTCAGTTTATTAGTGTTTGAACACTTAATCAGCTGCTTGCACTGTATGCTTCCTGGGAAGCTGAGAATGTTTCTGAGTGTTCTATGATCTGCTGGGGTAATAATATAGTGAAAAGCGCATAGAGTTTGCTGTAGTCGGGTTATGTGCTATACAAATGCTATCTATTATTATTATTAATATTATTATTATTATTATTATTATTATTATTATTAATATTACTGTTCAATACCTGGGGAAAAAAATTATGACTGTTGCGACTGCATCTCAGCTGCCATTCCACTCCCAGAAGGCTTATTTCCCCACCCCATTTGACACACACACAACCATATGTGTGCTGGTCGCCTGTCTGACCTCTCCTGACCCCGGCACTCTGTCACCTGTTAGACACATGTATAATGTGTGTGTCAATAACACATGTGAAAGCTTCATTTCTTGCTTTCATGCCCAGCATTTGCTGTGTCAAAGAAAGTGATTATAGAAAGTGAGCCGTCAAGTTGGGACTAGCTTTAATTTTGCTGTACATTAAGGGGTTGTTTTTTGGTTTGGGGGGTGGGGGTGTTGTCATAATATGTATACAGTCTAATACACTCATAGCAATATCGGTGGGAATCTTTTCGTTATATCTGAATTTTGCTATGTACGTGTTTTAAAACAGAGTATATATACTTGATATTTTTAAGAAAAAAAACAGGTACCTGAAAATCTGTTGACTGTGTGCGTGTTTCCTCATCATGTCATGTTAGTGTTTATTATGTGCGTGTTGGACTGTATAAGGCAATATATCAATTTTGTTTTTTGCAGCAATTCCGTTTGAATGAAAGAGGTCAGATTGGAATTGGAGAAAGATGTATAATGGCACAAGGGGCTGATAAACTTCACATTACCTACTGTTCTACAGCACCTGTTGGCCCCTGGGAATGGGATGAGGTTTGTTCGACTGTTATTTAACTGATTCAGCCCGCAGCGCATCTCACAGCGGCTGACCATCTTCTGTATTTTGACGCAGAGCCGTTCTTTTCTATTGCTCCCTTTTCTTCGCATCACTTTCCCCTCATCTTTTTTCCCGACTGCTTACATTTCAACCCTTTTTATCTGGTTGCATTGAACATTTCTGTATACCACGCATAGGGTTTTATCAAATTTAAATATTTATTTGTTTATTGTTTTATGAGGCCACCCGTGAGATCACGAAGTGGTCACAAATTATTTGTATACAGAGTCAAAATTAACTGTGGGCTGAATTAGTTAAAAATCAACATACATGTTTCAGTTGCTTTGTTGACATTTTTCTGACTTAACTGTTGGTTGTTTTTAAAAAAATACTTTTTACTTGTAAATGCTAAAAGAGCACTATGTCATAGTACTTCTGTCATTAAATGTAAGTCTTGCTTAGAATAACTTTATGTGACATGAATGTGCATGAAACTTTCAATAATGGTGGGGGTAGGGGGTGGGGGGGAGGGTCGACAACGGGGATGAAAATCAAATTTTTCCTGTGTAGTTCAGTCCTTATCCCCTCCCTTCTCTCCAGTTTGTAAAACGAAGACTGATAAAAAGTTAAGGTCATTAGAAAAATAAAATTGAAAGAGAACTGAAACATCGACTTTGTTAGTGTTCCTCTCCTAAAGCATACATTCGAACCTGCCTTAACGGAAACCTGTATAAAACGGAAATCCTGTCTAAGGGAATCTCCCCGCCCCCCCCCCCCCCCACCCCCCCTTGATATATTCCTCTTTAATTACCTGCATAAAACGGAAACCTGTCCAGCGCGGAAACGGAAAGAAAAATCCGCTCCCTTCCGAGGGTTTCACCTGTCTAAGACGGAAAATGCTTTGCCTGCTCAGCCCTGATTTGAAACGAAACTCGCAAGTTTGGTTCTGCTGACTCTAAACTTTACGGTTATGCCATGCTGCTGGGCGAGGAAAGGGAGTAGGGGTGCAATTTGGGGGTAGATTTTACCCCATCATGTGAGCCCTGAGCGATGCAGATGGTCAGGGTAGTGTGGGTGTGAAATCTCACGACTCCGGGAGAGTGCTCGAGTTGCGAGCCGCTACGGAAACTTTCTTGGGTAGCCAGAAGCCAGAGGTGTGAAATTAGATTGACCAATGCCTGCCGCCCTGATCGTAGGGCCAGCCGAGAAAAGAGTTCCTCGAATTGTTACAATGATGGCAGTGAAGGGTGGCATTGGTGGGTGGGGCTAAGGGTGGAAACAAAGGAGATGATGTTCAAACGTTTCTGTTTTTAATAAGTCAAACAGTGGTCCTATGAAAGACCACTGGTGGTAATTGGATAAGTAAGACTGACGCATGTCATTATCAGACATGATAGCAATTGAGAGGTGTGAAGTTTTGACCACTGCTTGCTGA
>NW_004797757.1:371636-378976 GCF_000002075.1 Aplysia californica
CCCAACCTCCATCTCCTCCTAAATTCCCCTGTCTAAGACGGAATTTTTTTCTGGCTCCCTTGAGATTCTGTCTTACACAGGTTCGACTGTACATAGTTTTTTTCTTATTACTTAATTACCATACCAGGTCATTTAGTTTATGTCACTCTCTCCTTCTCACTTTGTCCCTCACTATTATCTTCATTATTCATCTCCCAGTCTCTTTGCTTCTTTTGCTGCTTTAAATTGCATTTATCTAATCACATATCCACACTCTACAGGGTGCTCTATGAACTTTACAACCATCAATATATAATAAATTTCATCATGACAACATTCACTCGCAGTTTGCAGCAACATCGAATACATTGTATAAAATCTAAAACAGTTAAAACCTGAGCAGTTATTTGCTTTTATCCAATCACTTTATAATGATAATAAGAATAAGAAAGATATTACCTCAAATTTTCTGTAAATGGCTGTCTATGTATTAACATATATCATGTACTTTGTCTTCAACAGAACACTGGTATCATCAGACACCATGAGTTCAACAAGTGCGTGGAGGCTGGAGCGGATAACGTTTTACACCTGAAATTCTGTAATGCCAAAGCAACTGGTAGTAGATGGGTTATCAATGAGGTTTATCCTTGGAAAAAGTCCTAGGGGCTTTTTCGTTGATGTTGTTAAAAGTTCTTCGTACTTACTCCTTGTTGAGAATGTATGGTATTTATTTATTTTCTGTACAGTGTTGTTCCGAAATGAAAACGTAGGTTAGATTTTCAGTTTTGATGAATCTAGTCTTGATAACACATTCTAAGTTGGGGCTAGGGTTGTCCATATTATTTAATGTTGAATACTTTATAAAATTATATATATATTTATATATAGAAGGTGCTGGTTTTTGATTTTGTAAAGTTCTTCCTATCCAATTTCAGGGATGCTGTCTTTCCATTTTTTCTGGTTATTTCAGTCACTTTCTTTAGTAGAACAGTTATTATTCTAAGAATTTGCTTTCTGTTTAACCCCACGTAAATTGTGTCCTTTAACCATCTCTTTGTTCGAAAGTCCAACTTCATATGTTTTCACAAAATCCCAGTGGCATCCCTGTAATTTTATCTTTCACTTGTTTCTACATGATAAATATATTTTGAAGTTTTCAAAGGCCCATTGATATTCCTTTTCAAAGTCAAAGGCTGCACTGATATTCCTTTTCCAAGTCAAAGGCCGTATTGATATTCATTGGCCATACCTCAGATTGTTTTTTCTATATTTTTAGACAGGGTAATTTCTCTGCTTCCGATGTCCTTGTAGAGTTCACTCCATTTGCGGCAGGGTTTATTTTTTTTCTTTTCAGAAAACAAATACTGTTGCTGAAGCCTTTTATGTTACTCTGTATTACTTTCAGAAGTATTTGTCTTTTTTTGTGCCTTGGAAATGTTATGTGGAGTAATGCTATACAGTAGAACATGACTATAGCGGTACCCCCTGCAGTGGGACCTGACCGGAATCCCCCTTTTTTTTTTCTATGTAAACTCAATTATTTAGTTATGCTTGGGTTGAACGGGGCAAGGAAAGGCCCAAACTTGGATACAGTGGGAGAGATTGAGCAAGCTCTAGCTGGGGGGGGGGGGGGGGGTTGTGGGGGCGGGGGGGGGGGGGGGGTTTTTGGTGGACTCCAAACAGACATTTAGCAGTGTGGCATTGTGATTGGCCAGTCCAGTGATGAGTGAGGTGGGGCAGGCGGCAAAAAAAGTTAGGCTAAGTGAGCCACTCCAAAAGTGATGTGCCATGGTCCTAGGCCTAGGCTACGCCAAAAAGGCAGTTAAAGAAGAGCAAAGCGTGTAGTGTGTCATTTTTCGGTAATTCCCCTTTGCATTCTTATAGCGGGAACTTGCCTGCTGTGGGATTTTTCTTCTGGAACTAAAAATCCCGCCATAGCCATGTTCTACTGTATTTAGTTTGTCTGTTGTTTACAAACAAAGCTGTGTCTTTGTATCTGGAACCATGTCACATTTTGAGGAGAGTCCTATGACATATTGTGGCTCTGCTCTCTGTTGGTTGACTTCAATATTTTTAGATGTGTGGAGGATGAGCACCAAAATATTACTTGTAGTTTGGAGTGCGCTGTTTGTAGCTGCCTGATGCTATTGTTTTAAAACCATCAACTTCTTGTTATTTTAGTTTACTTTATATAACATATTTTCGAGGAGTATGCTTTAGCTCTGTCAAAATCTGTTGTCTGTATAAATTAATATTATCTGTCTGGTTTCTTACATAGTGTCTTTGGCAACTTTGCACAAAATTTCTGCTCCCAACCATTCCCAAACTGTTGTGGTTGGGACAAAAACTTTCTGTAGGCCTATTTTGTTTGTTTGTTGCTATGGTTGTTCCTATTGGTCTTCCTTAAAACTTTAATTGTTTTTTCCATAAATGTTTTTCCCAAGTACCTTATATCTGTTCAAATGCCTGAAGCATTTCAGAGAGTATGCTATGAGTTTGTATTTTTCCCCACCCCATAATAACTTTCTATATATGTATTTTCTGGTCTGACGTCTGAAGACAAGTGCTGCCTTGATAACTCCATTCTTGAAATCGTTTGTTGTCAGTGGCCCTCAAATATGAATATCATCATTGTGTTATGGTGCCATCTCTGATCACATGTTCTACTTACCCCGGCTCTCAAACTTTTTCTGCAAGGACCTCTCTATTGTACTTTACAGGGGGTCCTTTCTGTTTTCTCTACAAAAGAACCCCCAAAAACCTAACTAGTGTCTGTGTTGCAATGGTTAGGCTCTTTACTGTTGTATGCCAAAGAATTTGTTCAATTCATGCCTGGGGAAGTATTTCATTGAACATCTCCACCTGTCTGCTAGGATGTTAAATCTCTTTCAGCATGGGTTTGTCGTGACAGGCAGTGGGGGCAGGGAGACACAACTGCAGTCTATTGTCTTGGTCTTAATTAAAGGCCAAGGAACATTTCTGCATTTTCTCTTATTTGGAATGGGTGCTTATTTTTCTGCTTTGTTTCTGTAGTAAGAAATTGTCTGGTATTAATAGGGTTGTCTTTTTTTGTATGAATGTGTTCTCTTTGAAATTTATTCAGTTGATATCAGAACATTTCATACTGAAAAGAGCCTGGGGTATAATCGCAATCTTCAAGAAAGTGTTCTGAGCTAATTTATGTTGTGCAAAGCATAATGTGAAGTCTTTCCGCATGTTTAGCATTTGGCTATCAATCTGTCTGTCTGCGAACATTTTGTCTCACTATCGTATAATATTGAATAAAGGACGATCCACCTCCAGTTCAATTTTATCCTCTTGACTTACATCGCATCAAATATTTTGCAAATTGTAACTCAATAATTCTATCATAATTTTATTGAAGGTACGTATGTATGAAGTCTGCTGTTGACACTGTGCAGAATTGCAGACATTGTGTACCTTGCTCCACATTCCCCTCTATATAATTGTTCAAATGGGGTGACAATCAACACACTGGTGTTTTATCGGCAGGACTGCTGCTTATATATACTTTTAAAAAGTTTTATCCAATTTTTGAATTATTCTGCGGGAATTGCTGCTTTGTCTATCTACTTCTAGAAGATTGAAACATTGTGGATTCTCTCACTTTTTCTTGTTCCATTAAAATAAGCTTTCTGTAGATCTACATAATTGTGTTAACTTTGTCTTTTAAAGAATGTGGAATGTTTTGTTTGTTTTTGTGTGTGAGTTTCAAATAGCAGTAGAGTTGACACGAAAAGCTTTTATTTCAAAGACAAGTCACCTGGTCCAGAAGGTAGACTGTTACGAATAGAATAAGAAAAAAAACGGGAAACCAGTATAGTACCTCACCCAGTAAGTAATCATCAAGTGAATCTGGTCAAGCATTTTATTCTGCCTTGTCTTGATGTACTTTGGATCCTTTTGTATTTGTATTAGCCCTCTTAGTTCACTACGGGGTGGGTTGTTGGAGGGTACAATGCAATGGCAGGTCTAGCTTCCTTTTGTTGTATTTCCATTTGTAGGTCTGTCTACCAAACTTTTTTTGTGGGTGGTTGGCGGGCGCTCTGGTTGTGGTTTGCTTCTTTTTTCTTATCAAACATCTATCATCTTTATCTCCCCTCCTTTTTTGTATTTGTTACTCTCTTGAAACACCTCTAATCTTCGGCACTTTTATGACCTTATTGTGTTACTAGAACTCTTACTAGAACTAAACTAACTTTTTTCGTTCCATAAATACATGTAGAATTCAGCTGTTATGTCGATTTGCTTCTAAAACTATAACAATAAGAACTAAATACCTTTGCATGGGAGGGGACAGGTATATTTTCTTGCCTAGAACTGTAGATAACTCTTCAAAGTAATTCTTTCTATTTTAATAGCATTCGAATTTGTGTGGGACTGCCTACTCAAATTAAATTGAATGCATTTGTTGTTAGATCATGCTCACAGGATTTGTTTCTTTGATGGATTTCCCTTATATGACTGATGTTTGAATCCTCCTGACTGGCATGTGTGGTGTAGTGCGGTGCACTTTGCCTTCACAGGGAAAAGGCTTGAGTTTCTTTCCCATGGTGGGTGAATTTTTATCAAGTATCTTGGTCTTTCTTCTTGGACATATTTCGTTCCTCTCAGCTCGGGCTGGCCTTGTGGAACAAGGTAGAATCCTTCCGCCTGAATGATCGAAATTGTCTTGATGGCATTAAAACACTCAACATTTGATAAAAATTGAGTGAAAAATCATCTTCCAGGAGATTGTAGAGCTTCAATGGTAGTTAATATAATTTTCTTATTCGCTGTTGTTTTTGTCTTTATTGCTTTTTCCCTGTACTAAATGGCTGTTTTTTGAGCATCCATCTGCTTCTCTTTACACATACCTCAAATATTACCATAACTTTACAGTTTAGTCTTGAAATGGAAAGTGGGAGAAACCCACTCTTGTGTACTTATTGTACAAATTCCGGTCTTAAAAGAAAAAGATCCCCCCTCCTCCTACACACACATACAACAAAGCAAAACAATTACTGGTCAAAGTTACTTCATTTCCCACACACACACTCACACACACACACACACACACACACACACACACACACACACACACACGCAAGAGACTACCAAATGCCACTAGTAAAAGAGTACATGCACAAGCAACTAATTCGAGTTCATCTTGTGTATAAAATCAAATTATGTATCTACTCTGTGGGTGGTTGGTAGGTGCTCAGGTGTGGTTAGCTCCTTCTTTCCTTTCAAACATCTATCCTCCTTATCTCTCCTCCTTTTTGTGTTTTTTATTCTCTTGCACCACCTCTGGTCTTCAGAGCACACACACGCACACACACACACACACACACACACACGTACACGCACACACACACACACACACACACAGTGGGTGGTTGGCGGGTGCACTGGTGTGGTTTGCTTCATCTTTCCTAAAAAACATCTATCGTCTTTATCTCCCCTCCTTTTTTGTGTTTGTTACTCTCTTGCAACACCTCTAATCTTCGGTACTTATATATATATATATATATATATATATATATATATAATTATAACCTTATTGTTTTGCAAGTGCCATAAAACACTTACTGAAACAAAACACACACACACTCACACACACACACACACACACACACACACACACACACACACACACACACACACACACACGGCACTACCATATGCCTCTTGTAAAAAGACTAGAAAAATTTTATTACATATTATATTGTGTACTAAATGGAGTAGATCTAGATCTACATCTTGCTTAGTATCGAATCAAAATCTCATCCCAGGAAGTAAAACAACTGCTCCCGGCGACTGTTGGGCCGTGAACGAGGCGCGACGCCATGTGATAACACTCCGTTCTCTAGGCCTAGGTGTGGGAAACAAAGCGGTCGCCTCCTGGCTCCTGGCCCTGCCTGGCGCACGAGTCGCTAGCGGCAGCGGGCTCGGTATCCGCGACCCGCACGTCCCGCGCGGCAGAAGTGGAGTCAAGAACAGCCTGGCTGGCCTGGGCTAGGGCTGGGCAATTAGTCGCTTTAGCAAAGTCCGGATAATATGTTAGTGCACTTCTTCGGTAAATAATACTATGTTATGAACCGATTCGGCAAATGGGTTAGAACCACTTTGACAAACGGGTTAGCATCACTTCAACAAATTATGGGTGCACCTACTTCGGCAAACGGGTCAGGAAAGAGAGTTTAGAGTCTGAATTCGGATGATCTACTTATTGAGGATTATCCGGATATTTATCCGGATTTTGCCCACCTCTAGATAGCTTGGGCCTCTCTCCCTCCCTCCCTTCCTCCCCTCGCTCCCTCGCACGCTCACTAAACTTTTGTTGAGAGAAGCGACAGATCAACATGGGCCGCGTGTGGTTCGGGTCGGAGCCAGAGCGTTATGATTGAATGATTTCATTAGTATTAGAAGACTTCAGCACATCAAAGTTTTTACTCGGCAAGTGTTTGTTTGTGTGTAACGCGCTAGACAGTGTGTCATTATTTCTTCGGATTATATTCCTCGCGACTGTGCTGTTTCCCCTCTATTATCTTGGAATTACGAGCGTGATCTTTACTGCTTGTTTATAAAATCTTGTTGAGAGTTCAGGACGCTCCTAGGCCCTATCGTAGTGTGTCATGGATCGATAGACTCATAACAAACAGGCAGTGGGTTCCGCTTGTGTTGTGCATGAGTCAGTACAGGAGTCAATGAGCCTCGTGTGTCTCAAGGGTTGTTATCCCCTTTGTTTTCATTTGGGATTATCCCAAGCTGTGGCTTTTTTGTTAACAACGGTAGGAAAAAGGAAACTAAAAAGGAAATGGCCAAGCTTCTTAACGACGGCGCAGTTTCTTTACTGTCAAAAGTGAATGGTCTTTTCTTTCTTCTGTCTTTGGGTGTTTTTATCCCTGGAGCAGCTGCAGAGAAAGGTAAGTCGGTTCTTTCCGTCAGTCTTTGTTAGATTTTTTTGGTCGCACGTGTGTCGTGTTCTATTCTATCTGGAACCTCCCCCCCCCCCCCCCCCCCCCCGGAAAAAAAATAACCTCTAGTGACCGTGAAGAGGAGGGGAGCAGGAGGTTGGGACACGGTCAAAACAAAGGCAGAGCTCGACGAAGTGTTTTCAACGAATATGAAAAGTAAGGACATTTCTACACGGATCTTTTATTCTTTGCCCCTGGTGCGTGATGTTGAATAATAAACATAGTGCATGTGGTGTCAAGTGATTGTCAGGAAATGAAAGGGGTAGGGGGGACATTGCGTGTGCACCAGCAATAGGGCGCAATCCTGAAATGGAAATAATATTATATTGTCGCTTTTTCTACTCTCTCTCTCTCTCTCTCTCTCTCTCTCTCTCTCTC
>NW_004797757.1:379542-385309 GCF_000002075.1 Aplysia californica
TGTGTGTGTGTGTGTGTGTGTGTGTGTGTGTGTGTGTGTGTGTGTGTGTGTGTGTGTGGCGCGCGCGCGTGGCGCACGTGTGTGTGAATAGCGTTTCAAAATCTGGGTAAATTTCCTCGTTTGTTTTAAGAGATACACATCATGTGTGTATTGATATTATACTATATATTGCAGGTCTGTGTGCTGTAGTTAGGCTTTTCGGTACGGCCTGCCCTTCTGGCTTCTTCAATTCTGGTCGTTTTTGTTCAGAATGGCTTGTAAACTACAGCTCAACGACGACATTATAATATTAAGTGGCTGCTCCAGTAGTTTTACCTTCTGATTTCGGTGAAACTGTCTGCAAACTAGTCAAATAAAACGTAAAGTTTGTGCCATATATGGCCATTTTTTTTTTGGGGGGGGGGGTGTCTTGTTCTATGAATAGCGGATGGTTTAAGATTGTACAACTGCAGGCACGTCCCTTTTCTTTTCTTTCATCCTATTGTTTCAGTTGGTCTGTCTTGCTTTTCCCGTGCACTGAATGACCACCTCTGGGCCGAAGCGAATGGGGTTGTTGTTTTTTTCAAACTGTGACTCCCTATATAAATCATAACTTCTTCCCAGCGTCGGGTGTGCTTGACTGTGCATGCCTCATGCTGCTCAGCCAGCTGTTGATGGATTTTCCACCACGAAGCTCCCCTGTTTGACTATTGACTGACAATATCATCAATAAATTGTTATCATGATTCTTGATACATGTATTATCCTGAGGTATATGATAACAATTTATTATGAATCATCAGTCAAACTGGGGAGGATTTTTTGCTTTTAACCAAAAAGAAAAAAATTATAATAAAAACATTAAAATAAAATTTAAAAAAATTAATCAACAAAACACCTCCAGCTTGACTGTTAAAATATTTTTTTTTAAATGGTATCTTGATTATTGATATTATCTGGTCTGTGCTGTCATCGTCACTGTCAGTAATTTGTGTGTACCTTGTCTGATTTTGTTTTAATGTTTCTATAGACACGGGTGGTTCAAAGGTGCACTGTACTGATTCTACATGTTAAGTTGTTGACTTCATGTGTCAATCTTATCACAGCATTTATTTGACATGTGCAAGCAGCTGCAAGCGCCGTAAAACTTTTACCAAACTAAAGCTAACTTTATCATTTAAACAATCAATGTTTTAACGCTGCGCGCGGTGAAGGTTCAAGTAGATAATATCTGCTTTGACACCACAGAGTTGAGGGAGAGGGTGAGGTCTGAGTCTGAGCGGATGAGAGAAGGATCCACGGGGAGAGGAGAGAGAGAGAGAGAGAGAGAGAGAGAGAGAGAGAGAGAGAGAGAGAGAGAGAGAGGGGGATTCAGGCAGGCAGACAGGGAGAGAAGGAAGGGGGCGGGGATGTAAGACAAGAAAGAAGAAAGCCGGGTGGAGGATAGAGAGACAGACAGACAGACACACACATAGAGACAGACACACACACAGACACACTCACAGAAAGACACCCAGAGCAAGGGAGAGTGAAAGAAGGGAGGACGGATGTTATGAAGAAACCAGAGTAAAAGGGGGAAAATAATAGGGGAAACGAAGAGAGAAAGAGAAGGAGAGAGAGAAGGAGGGAGAGAGAGAAGGAGAGAGAGAGAAAGAGAGAGAGAGAAAGAGAGAGAGCAAGAGAGCAAGAGAGAGAGAGAGAGAGAGAGAGAGAGAGAGAGAGAGAGAGAGGGAGAGTAATCGAATTCTACGTACAAGAAGGATGACTTGATGACTTACCTTAATGAATGTAATTGGTTTTAGCTATTGAGTTGGAAAAAAAAAAACCCAGCGCGGGACGAGACAGAAACTTAGTCCTGGGTAACCCCGGCATGTCGGGGTTTTCGTTTTTCAGAGCCGGAATAAAATTATACGTTGAACGAGAAACCGAGAAACACATTAGAAGTGAGGTGAGGACAAAAGGATATGTATGGGGTTAAAAGGATATCTGTGTGGGTTTAGTGTTTAGGGTTGTTGTTGCTTTTTTTTTTTTGGGGGGGGGGGGGGGGGGCATTTGTGTGTCGGTTTTTTTTTAGTTCCCCGGATTTTTGGTTGTTTTTGGGAACCTCCCTTCCTTGCCCCCATTTTGGGGTTTTTTTGGGGGATGGATCCTTCTTTGGGGGGGGAATTTTTTTTTTTTGCCCCCCCCCCTTTTTTTGGCGTATTTTTTTTTTAAAAAAAATTTTCGGGGGGGGGGGGGGGGGGGGGGGCATTCCCTCCCCTTCCCCTTCCTCTTCCTTCCCCCCTCCTCCCCCTCCCTCCCCCCTACCCCGGACAAACTACAACAACCAAATCATGCGAAATAAGACAGTAATATACAGTCCCAAACATGCATATTATTTATATAATATACTCAGAGGTGAAATGATTAGTAATGTGGATTGCAGTAGACTGGCGAATTGTTAAGTGGCAGATCGTCAAGTAGAACAGAAACATCGTGTAGATAGTCAAGCTGAATTTGAACAGGAGCATCCCGATCAACCGTCAAATTGAACTGAAACATTGCGATAATAACTGTCAAATTGAACAGAAACATTCCGATAACTGTCAAGTTGAACAGAAACATTGCGACAGACCATCAAGTGGACCGACACCAACCATTAATTTTTAATCTGGCCTAATCCTTATATCATAGCGTGTTCCCAGGGACAGGTTGGCCACGGCATGGTGACCCAAGGGTAGGCGGGGTCAAGTCAAAGACTTTCGCGCTGTTTGCTTTTGGTCACGTGAGTTGGTTTATATATGACGTTGTCATAAGCTGGTATCATAATAGTTCCCACGCTCCCTCCCCTTTTGGGTGAGATCTTTCCTTTTGGATCTATACAAAATCCAGTTGTTGTTGTTCTTGGATTGTGACATAGCAATGCGTATATTGTAGTGTTAGAAAACAGCTTTTGTCACGATGACTTTACATGATTCTGCAGTGTACATTCAATAGATACTACGTTGTAATAGAATTAAGCTACCGGACTCGTAATCGTGAGGTTGCGAGTTCAATTCTAGGCTCAGCTCGGGCCGGCATTGTGTCCGTAATAAAGAAAGGCGCTTTACACGAATTTTTGCTCACTTCACCCAGGTTTTCTGAATAGGTGCTGGGCTATTGACAGCGAAAGATCTTATTGCCACCCCCCAAAAAAAAAAAAAATAAAATAAAATAAAATAAAATAAAAATCTGCACATCTTTCCACCCTTTGTAAATGAAACCCATCCCACCTCACCACGACCATAGGCAAACCCGAATTCCCCATTCAGACGCAAGGAAGGCGCTGACTTTTAGGTTAAGTAACAATTTTACGGCACTTGCAACACAATATTTATAAGTACCGAAGATTAGAAGTGTTACAAGGGTAACAGTAACAAACGCACACATTAAAAAAATAAGGAGGAGAGACCAGGACGATAGTCTGATAGTTATTTGATGGGAAAGAAGGAGCAAACAACACCAGAGCACCCTTCAATCACCCTGGACGCTGACTTTGATTGTTGGAGTTGAAACATACCAGGACGTGAGGGAAATCTTCCTTAATCAGGCTCTGGTCTCCAAATTGGCGCGGTCAGCAGACATCACAGAGCTTGTGGTTCTGTCTGTTTGGCGCATACATCTGATTTGTGATGTTCTTATACTACGTTGTGTGGATGTGGATGTTTGAGTAGGAATTAGGGAGGGGTGGGGAGAAGAAGAAGAAGAAGAAGAAGAAGAAGAAGAAGAAGAAGAAGAAGAAGAAGAAGAAGAAGAGGAAGGAGAGGAGGAAGGAACAGAGAGAGGATAGATAGATAGAGGAACAGAGAGAGCGATAGATAGATAGAGGTAAATAGACAAAGAGAGAGAAGAGAGAGAGAAAAAAAGAGAGAGAAAAAAAGCGAGAGAAAGAGAGAGAGAGCGAGAGAAAGAGAGAGAGAGAGAGAGAGAGAGAGAGAGAGAGAGAGAGAGAGAGAGAGAGAGAGAGAGAGAGAGAGAGTTGGGGGGGGGGGTCGCTTTGCCCTGGCATCCATTACTATATCGCCATATTTATCTCTGCGTAGTTGACGTAGATCTATGTGAGTTCTTGACTTTTGTCCAAAGGGTGCGCCATCAGTTCCATTGACCGACGTCTGTGGTGTAGCGGTTAGGCGTTTCGCTGTCGCACGCAGAAGATTGAGTTCGATCCCCGAGAGGAGAAAAATTTGTTTCGAGTATCTCTGTCTTTCTGCTGGGATGTAGTATCCCTCTCAGCTTGGTTTGCCTCTGACAGGCAGGGTCGGAAGCCTGCCTGTTAAATGATCTAAATTGTGTCGAAGGGACCAGTAAAATCAACAACACTGAAATACAATGTACATAAAAGGACGAATAAATGAATGACTGAACGAATGAATGAATGAAGTTCCATTGGTATCGGGCTGAGTTGCTTGGAAGGCGTTTCTGCTTCAAGTTAATGTTTTCGGTCGTTCTTGAAACTGGATTGTCTGAGGAGTTTTAATGGGTTTCCACCAAGGAGTTTAGAACTAAATTACTTTTAATCTCCTTGGTTTCCACCGATCTGGGTCATTCCTGTCGACAAATATAGATAGGCTATTACATTGGGGATCCTTCAAACCCGGATTTCGTTATAACTTAGACAAGACATTTTTACCGGCTGTTGCGAAAGCGTTTTACATGTATTCATGAGATTGATAGGCGACGCTTTCTCGTTTCTTCAGGAAAACTTTTCGCCTTTTGTTACATCACTCAACCCGGATTGGCCCTTACAGACACGGTCGAAGAAACCCTCCTCAGCCCGCCCCCTAAATGACCTAAATTGTGTCGACGGAGGTGTTAAACATTCCCAATCATTTATGTAAGCCAGGCACCACGTTTCGAATGCTTGGACAGAGGCTAGTTATATAAGTGACGTTACAATGAGGGACGAGTGGCGTCAGAACAGGGCTTTATCGGCAATTCCTGGATTTTACAATCGCTGCCCACTCCGCTGTCAAATTCGCTCAAGGAAGGACGAGAGAGCTTTGGGATCTTCTCGCCCTCGTCACTTTGTGTACTTATTGTCTCTCACAAGTTTATGGCGTTTCAGATAAGCTCAGTGGTTGAACGTTTCCGCCCCTGCTTGCTTTACTAACGTCCGGAAAAATTTGAGTGGCGAAGCGGGTGGTTGAAGGGTGTTTATCTCTGAAGCTTTTCTGTCTTTTTCTTTTGCTTTTTTTTCTTTCACTAAATGACTGTTATCACCGCCTTCTGTGGTGTAGTGGTAAGGCTCTTGGCTGTCGCGATAAAGACCAGAATTCGATTCCAAAGTGGAGAGAACATTCTTTTATCGAGTACCGTTATCTCGGTCTTTCTGCTAGGATGCATCCCTCTCAGCCCGAGTTGGTTCTGACAGGCAAGATCCGAATCCCGCCTCCAAAATGATCTAAATTTTGTCGATGGGGACGTAAAAAAATCACTAGATTAGAAAGATATTACTATTATTACCATTATGACGGTTATCATGTCGATGCACTTCTCTTTTCTCAACAAAATAGTTTCCCTTTGTTCAGTTATTGATAATACAGTTGGCTATTATCCAGGCGGACTGGCTGGCTCACAACAGAATTTTGGGAATTTTTTTTTTGTATGTCATGTGGGGAATTCTAAGGCCACATTGACTTGAACGGGGAAGGGAACTCATTCATATAAATAATGTTACATGTCACGAGGAAAGATACATCTTTCTCTGTCTGTCTGTCTGTCTGTCTGTCTGCCTGTCTGTCTGTCTGTCTGTCTGTCTGTCTGTCCGTCT
>NW_004797757.1:387024-389177 GCF_000002075.1 Aplysia californica
CAAAAAAAAATAAATAAAAAAAAAAATAAATAAAAATCCACTCACAATAACAATAACAACAACAGATATTTAAAAAATCCAACACCTGAAAAAGCGTGTTTTGAAGACGACGAAATAATACTTCCATCAATTTAATAGTACAGCATAGTTCAATATTAATGTGTTATGATTTTGCAGGGCGGTTGGACGGCGATCGTTATCGTTCTGTTGTCTTGCTCACATCAGCGGGTGGGTGGAGGGCGCCATTGATAGTTCCGTTTGCTTTTCTTTTCCTTTATTAACTTTTCATTCTTATCAACCGCTAGTAAACAGCGGTAATCCCAGCGAAGGGGTAATAAGGGTACACGCATACTGAGACTGCTCTCACGTGTCCGCCTGTCACTGGGGTTTTACTGAGTACATGGTCATTCCTGAAACTGAAATTTCCATTTACCGACCCCCCCCCCCCCTACACACACACTTACAATAACACTAACAACAAAAGATAAATACCCCAAACTCCCAACTCCTATAAAGGTGTGTTTTGAAGACTATAATGCAATACTTCCGTCAATTGATTGTACATCATCTATCCTATATATTATCATTTTGCAGGGCAGTTGGAGGGCGATCGTTATCGTTTTGTCTTTCTCACAGTACTGTAGCAAGTGTTGTAGCGAGTGTGTTTTCTTTTCTTTTTCTTTATTAACTTTTTATTCTTATCAACCGCTAGTAAACGGCGGTAATCTTAGCAAAGGGTATCATGAAGGATACACGCAGACTCAAACTGCTCTCACGTGTCCGCCTGTCACAGGGGTTTTACTGAGTACATGGTCATTCCTGAACCTGAACCGGCCATTTTCCGCACAGGGAGAACAAAGCAGGCCTTCTTCGGGCTGTAAGCGTACGTTTGGACTGTCTCAACTTTCTATATTTGCATACGTTTGTTTCCCTGTGTTATTTTGCCTCTTTACTATGTTTGGCTAAGTTCATCTAACAATGACAAACCCTCCTGCATAATCATGTTCGTAGGCTCCATGTCCTTTTCTTTTACCTCTCCTCCTTCTCCTCCCTTTTCTTCTTCTCCCGAAAAGAACAGAAGTCACAAAGATTTGTTTGAAACGGCTTACGTGTTCATCGTGTGTGCTGTGCATAAAATCGTGAAACTAGATCTATATGTCGAACGTGTTCCCTGGTCGTCATACGAAATAAACCGGGAAATCCATAGTAATACCTCCATCGATTTCACAAAATTGATTCATGCAGCTACTCTTTGTAGCACAGTTGGTCTGCGTTCGAATCCAAGTTTTATGATCATTGCAGGAATGTTTTCCCCTTTCCTCCAGTATCTGTGGTGTCGTATCAAGTATCTTGGTCTTTCCGTTGGAATGTTGTGTCCCTATCATCTTGCGTTGACCCAGACAGGCAGGCATAAAGCCCGCCACCTAAATAATTTAAATTGTGTTGAAGGAGGTGTAAAACATTATCTATATTTAGAATAAGCACAACCTCTCAGGATATTTATAATCATTGCTCTCAGCCACATGTCTTGGCAGGGGAAGCAAGGGCGTCTCCTTCCAGCGTACCCCCATATTTAATTTCCTTGTTTCCACCATGGCCTTACACCTCACCATTTTGACAAATAAGTGAGTGGTTGGAAGACACCACTGATAGGTCCTATTTCGATTCTTTCTCTCTGTTTTGTCTTTTGTCTTGCTTGCACTAAATTGTCGTGACTGCCTCGACCTGCTTCTCTTATTTTACATTTCTGTCTGTCTGTCTGTCTGTCTGTCTGTCTGTCTGTCTGTCTGTCTGTCTGTCTGTATGTCTGTATGTCTGTATGTCTGTCTGTCTTAAGATTTCTCATTTTCAGCTTGGCGTTACTCTTAATCGATAGGGCAAAAGAATGGCTTCAATTAAGTGTATTTATAGCTGTGCATGTATTACTATTGTGTCATCTGTCCGTTTCCCCTTCTCTGTGGTCTACGGTAGCCTTCGTCAAGTCAAAGTGTCCAGTCGTCCAGTAGTAGTAGCTCCTACTCCGCCTCCAGACAACGGTTATAATGAGGTACTCAGGCTCCGAATCACGAACGGAATGTCGTCAACTTCTCACAGTCCCCGACCATTTTTTTCTTTCTACTTTTCTCAGTCCTTCCTTCTTTACATCCCCCCCC
>NW_004797757.1:391592-396088 GCF_000002075.1 Aplysia californica
CACACACACACACACACACACACACTCACACACATACTCACACACAAATACACTCACATACACTCACACACACTCACACTCACATACCGAGACACATGCATTCATACATACACACACACATGCATTCATTACGCACATACTCATATAATACCCACACGCACATATTCAAACAAGATTTTTGTTGTAGGCACTGGAAAACATTAATTTGTTTGAATCTGGAGGGCTTTTCATGTTCAGATCCCAATTACAACTCCCCATTTGCTTATTCAACAAAAACACAGTAAATAAAAGCAGCCTGCGCCCTTCTCCCTCTACAACAGGAACTCTGTGCCTCGATCACTCTACGTGTCGTTTTCCCCCCTTTTCTTCCACCTTTCCCTCTCTGCACCCTCACTACAGACTCTATCGCAGCCCCATCATTCTGTGATGCTTTCCATATTCAGCATCCTGCGTTTAATCATTGTTAATATTTTTTGCTGTCAGGAAGCTTTCCGGTCCTTCTTCCCCCTTTTTTTGCTTCTTTTATTTTCTATTTTCTTTGCTTTTTTCTACTTTCTTTGCTTTTTTTCTGTCAGATTGCTTTCCTGTTCATTCCTCCCCGCCGTCCGTTTCTTCTGTGTGATTGTTCTACCTTCTTTGCTTTCTTTTGCTTTCCGCCTTATCTTTGTTTCTTTGTTTCTTTCTTTCTTGTTTGTTTCTTCCCCCTCCCCTCTTCGTTATGCATCTCTCTGCTATCAGGTATTCCATAATTTATTATTGGATGTAGATGTGTTTTTAAAGATATGTAGCCCTCTGTCTCCATCTCCCGCGGTGACCTTGTCTGTGTAAAGCATTCCTTCATGTTCATACCTCGTGGTTACCGTGTCAACATTAATTTAACCCCGATTATTTTCTATTTACTTCTTTCTATTTGACGCGCGCTAACTTCATAGTATAGAGATTTGCACCTTAGGAGTTTAAAAACAGCATTTAAATATGACACAAACGTAATTTATGTTACGACAAACTCCTTCGAAATTTCTGTTTGTTGGCTGACTATTCAGTAGGCTACCTTCTACAGGACCTCGTTAAGTGATGGTAGAAATTGTTCTCCTCACCAGAATAATAATGAATATTACGTCATGAAATCTTGCTAACTTGCTCTAATTTATTTCACAGCGAATGGACTTTTAAAACAGAAATAACGTGTTGCCTTGATTTTTTAAAAAATCTTCGTTTCCGAAGTGGATCGCCACTTGAGTGAGGTTTTCTCTTTTAATAATGATATTGAACTGGAACAGAAAGACTCGACTCGGTGAAATGTTAAGGGATCCCAAGTGCTACAGTCACTGCTAGTGGGCTGAAGGAAAGATTTTGAGTTTGAGGCAAATAATATAATAACGTGTAGCTTTGTGAATGCCATCCAGAGCATTTATGTGTTTTGAATTGAAATATCCCTGGGCGAAGGGTTAGGTTCCGTTGTTGGAAGAAAAAAGGGGGTTCTTATTTTCTTGATTGAGGTTTTCAATTAACAGCGTTGTGTTTTTTTCTGTTTTTTAAAAAAAAACAAGAATAACGACAAATGGTGACGATACCAGTTGTATTATTTTTCTTCAGATATCGTCATTCCAAGATTCCATCAATCTCCTTATTCTGTAACCTCCTTCGGGGTTTCATGATTTATCAGCGAGCCACCAGTACTTCCCATTACAATACTACCCACAAACTTCTGATTGAAATTGGTGTGTGAATCAGAACCACTCCCTCCCTTACTTTCCATCCTAACCTCGGCTTTGAAATAGCTCCTCACCCAAGTGGGGTTTCCCCTGATGTTATTGATTAGGAATAATGGAATAGGATGTTGAGAAATCTTTGAGGATTTCTACTGCTAGTCTTTGATTAGTGGCGAATATAACATCATGTATGCTAGGCGTGTGGCGTATAGTTCATAAGTCGTGTATAATATCGTTCGATAACTATACATGAAGTAGGCTACAAGTATCATAAAACGCGATCTTCCGCATTGAGAATCAAGTAGCTCCGCTGTGGTCAGCTAACTAATCAAGGAAATCGGTCATTCAGAAAATAGGTTACATGAGCGTCGTTCTTTGCCCAGACCATTATACGTGTGTAATGTGCGTGCACAGCGTGTAAAGCAGCGATCATTCCATCATTCTTGCTGCAGGCTACAGGGACAGAAAAATAATATGACCATGTACATGCCCGGTTCCTTCCACTTTGTGCTTGCTATGAGCAGGGTAAACGCAACGTTACCACTTGCCAGCGTCACGTCTACTACCTCTCAGCAGATGAAGTCTGTGACGTGTTGAAAGATAGATCCCAGAGCCCATGCATCAATAGCAAAGGCATTAGTGATTAGCTAAGGTATGCATGCTCTCATAGCACTATTGTGGTGTTGGCGCTGATTACTGTAGCACGTGTAGGGACTTCTACAGGGGAGGATCGGTCGGCGCTTCAGTGTGCTTTATTCTTTCGACTTCTTTCTAAAGTTACGGTTTCCTCAAGGGGCTTAGAACTGTAAACTCCTTGGGTTTCCTAATCTGGCAAGTGGCATCGGTAGCCTAGTGGTTAGGCTACCTGACTCGTAATAGTGAGATTACGGGTTCGGGGGATCGAGCCTCAGCTCGGTCCGACGTTGTGTCCTTGGGAAAGGCACTCTACACGAATTTCCGACTTGACTTGGTCTTTTTGGAGGTGAACGTTGAACCCGGAGGTCCTGCCTCTAAGAAAACCTAACAGTTTTGGAAAGGGCGTTAATCCTACACCATTTCACCATTTAATCCGGCGAAATGTGATTGTTGTAACTTGTACCAGGTACTCATCGGAAGGGTCGGTTCGGGTCGGGTTGATTGATGGCGACATTAGTGCACACTAGGAATTATAGACCCGTCTTTTGTAGTGTCAAATTTGACAAGAAAGGACAACTTTGACAGGTGAGCGGTGTTATTGTAAGAAAAACTTACCATTCACAACACTTCCTTTTCCTCCCACAACGGCTTTAAGTGCCGACTGTCGCTTATTGCGGTTATTGCGTTGAGAGGTTCTTGAATCCTACAGACATGGAAAATATCGATAGCTGTCTAGATCAATCAGTATTAACCTCTCCAAATTTATACTGTCCACTGCGCGCGAAAAAAAAAGACTTTGAACTTGTGACTCTTGGGCTACAAGTCTTGTGATTGGCTGTGCACACCCTGTCTTTCGACTCACGACCTTGAAAAATGGTTCGTTTTTGATGGTTGCAGTCGAAGTTGGTCGAATAGTGCCACGATCGTAGTTTTGCCCCTCCATGGAGAAAAATCTGGCTGGGCCTGACTACTCAATTCGCCTGAATTCGATTGGCAGTATATATACATGTATATACATGCACGTATGGTGTATGTGTGTGTGTGTGTGTGTGTGTGTGTGTGTCTGTCTGTCTGTCTGTCTGTCTGTCTGTCTGTCTGTCTGTCTGTCTGTCTGTTTTTTTCTGTGTGTAACTCAGTTTGACTTTCAGCAGCAGAATAGGCTGTTACTGCCTGATCAACCCATCTATTGCCGATATAAAATTATGTGCTGATCTGTCTTTTTTTTTGCGCCTACTGCACAATAAATGCTTTAAAAAAGAGTCATTTTGCGTCACAGACGATTTAGACATTCGTTTAGTAGAAGAATAAAAGAGAAAACTGCTTTCCGGAAAAGCCATTGCATTGTGGAGAATTTGGAGGATCGATAATCTTCCCATGGGCTCTGTCAGATTATCATGTCAATCAGCGGCGTCGTTTTCCTATTACACAAGCATCATTGTTTTCAGTTCAGGCTACAGCAGTGCAACCAAATCTATCGATCTTGGTTCCACTGATCACTCCGCAATCAATCTTCCTGGGAAATGGGAAGCTCAGTATAGAATCAATAGCATTTGGGAACTTCCTGAAGACTCGAGGGACATTATATTATAGATCCTAGATACCGTCGTAAAAAACAAACAAAACAAGAACGTCTATTGAAGTTCGTTTCTCACTAGGGAATCCCGTCTGTCCTTTTTTTCCCCAGTTATTGGGCGCTCAAATAAATTATGTGGCTCTTTGTGGTTATCATTTCTTTTTGTCTACTGTCTATTTATATATATTTGTGAAACTCACGGTCTTTTACATACCCAGAAAAAGCTGGACGTTTATATCCTCTTTATTGATCTTTCCCTTTGAATGCGTTTTAGAAAGGATATATATATATATGTACATGTATATATAATCTCGTGATTCTCGTGCTCTTTAACCCCTTCTCCGCCTGGGCTTCTGTATAATCCTATTTTTAATGGGACTGTGTCAGCATAACCGGGTAACCCTTTTCTCGGAAATTCAGTACTTTTATTTGGAATCAAATCCTCTTCTTTTAAAGTCAAAATCGGCTTTTTGAGGCGTGACTGTACTCTCTACTTTAAAAACGGTAGTAAAAAGATAGCACTCTAACGCGTAAGGTGAAGCACGTTCAGTTGATCAGTGTAAACCCCCCCCCCC
>NW_004797757.1:397587-398852 GCF_000002075.1 Aplysia californica
AATCCCAGAACTCGGCACAGCGGGCTCACGTGACCAGACTATGTCCATTATTTGCTCAGGGCTCTGACAAACTGACATGCTTGTTTATTGTGAACAAATTCTTTGCACTGGATAGCTCTGCTTGGAGTCTCTCGTTCACAGAAACAGACTAGCGTATTTCTGTCAGCGACTGCTTCCTGTTACAGCCGGCTCACAGTCTGGACACGGCTGCAGATTTTAGCACTTGTTTATGGTCATTCCTCCGCTCTATAGAAACGTTCTAGCAGGAAACTCCATACTCTGTATTAGGCTCTTCGTCTTCCTCTCCTCCTCTTCCTCCTCCTTTTCCTCCTGACCCTTCTCCTTCCTCCTCCTCCCCTTCTTCTTCCTCCTCCTCCTCATTCGCCTCCGTCTCGTCCTCCTCCTCATCTTCTTCCTCCTTCTAATCCTCTTCCTCCTCCCCCTTCTCCTCCACCTCATACTCATCCTCCTCCTCATTCTCCTCCGCCTCCTCTCTCTCTCTCTCTCTCTCACACACACACACACACACACACACTCCTGCCCCCTCACCCCCTCTCTCTCTCCCACTCCTACCCCCTAACCCCTCAACCCCTCTCTCTCCTCCCCCTCTCCTCTCACTCCTATATTCTTTCTTCCACCCTTTTCTTCCACCCTTTCTGTTTGCGCTATTGGCTATTTTTTCCAATTCCTACTTCATCATCGTCACCATTCTGTACTCCCCGGCAGCATGTGGCTCCTATCATTTACAATATGAAGAAAGTGTTACAGTTTTCTTTTCTTCTTGAACAAAGAAAACCCAAACATGTTGCAGGACGGCACATGTTGAGGGTGGGAAAAAGTGGGGGGTGGGTGATTTTTTAAATTCTTTTTTTTATTTATTAAATTTTGTGGGTGTGCTTTTTTCGGGGGTGGGGAGGGGTATATTTTTATATGTTCAAGGCCAAGGGAGCTTTTATAGAAAATATTAAAGCATATCTTGTTCCCAGTTTTATTACACGACAGCAGACGGGTATTCAATAATTATTATTCATCATGGTCGCTGGTGGGTTCAATAATGGTGGGTATCAAAGATGATACTGGATGTGGAGTAATTACATTGTATTATAGTTGAAACAGAAATGGAAAGAGATGATGTTTATTTCGTTAAAAACTAAGTCTTGATAGAACCAGAGTGGGTTGTGTTGAGACTGAGAGTTGGGTATGATACCACGTAAGACAAAGACACAATGTCTAGCTCTTTTAAGAGAGACAGCTATAGATAAATA
>NW_004797757.1:401146-403649 GCF_000002075.1 Aplysia californica
TGTGTGTGTGTGTATGTGTGTATCACATAAGGTATATTTATATAAATTTGCATTTAATCATGGTGACATTAACACTGCTCTGGTACTGCTGCTACGACTGTGGTGCTATGGTGAATTGATCCAGGCGATAATAGTTAACGGTGATGCCAAAGTAGTAGAGTCATGAATAATTTAGTCAACGGCGGTGTGAGTCACACCCCTCCGTTTTGTGGAAGAGAATTCCGAGATCAGTAATAATAAATTATAGCTTTTGTATAGCACACATTCCTGCTCAACAGCAAGCTCTATGCGCTCTACAATGTATGTTATTATTACCCCAGTAAAATTGATAGCAATCTGAAAGAGTCTCAACTTCCTGGGAAACAGACAGTGAGAACTGCCATTGTACAGGTGCTAAAACACTAACATACTGACAAGATCTTTCTATGTCTATAGGGATGGACTGGGGAGGAGAAGGGGAGTGATGAAGGAAGGGAGTTGGGATGGAGGGCAGGGGGGGGGTTGTGGTGTAGGTTACAGCAGTACTGGAACTTGACAGGTGTACCGGGAACAGAATGAAGTGTGTTCGAAACATTACCTAATAAATGCTGAATGAGCATGATATTGATGGGGGTGATAATGATGATGATAATGATGATGATAATGATAATGATTATGATAATAATAATGATGATGATGATGATGATGATGATGATGATGATGATGATGATGATGATGATATGATGGTGGTCATAATGATAGTTATGATAATGAAGAGGATGGGTTGTTGTTTGTTTTTATGGAGGGGGGAGGGTGGGGGTTGGAAACAATGTACATTTATTTGAGAGGGATACCGGTACACCATATTAGCATATATCGTCCGGCAAATTAAACTTCACGCTCCTTAACCAAGCGGTTTCAAAAGTGTATTATATTTCCCTCATAACATTGACATGAGTTCATCCATCATCATCCGGTGCCTTGCCGACTGGCCTGGGCGATCATGGACCTTCACTTCACTCTGTCTTGCGTTGCGGCAATGGTTTGTGTTGTTCTTGCTGTTCCTAGCCATGTTGTCATCTTGTCCAGTATCTTTTCCCTCTGCCTTTCTTTCCATCAAACGTGCATGTCATGAGTTGCATACACTAAAACATCCTAGTCCTGCTCGCCTGGGTCAGCCGAGGCCGTCAGAAGGAGATACTGGAGAGGAGCGCCGGATTTTGTTCGGTTTAGCCGGAATTTGTTCAGTTTATCCGGGTTTTGTTAAGTTTAGCCGGATTCTGTTCGGTTTATCCGGGGGGGGGTTCGGCTTAGCCAGGTTTTACGGTTTATAGAGGCTGCTCATTTAGAAAGGAAAAAAAATTCGGGGATTTTTATTTTCTTTCTGGTGACCTTTGTTTTCCGATTGTCCGTTTTCGACTTAAGCTGTTTCCGCTGAATTAGATGTTTTAGAAGTTCCCCACTCGGGATTTGAGCCCATGTCTGCTGCGAGCATCAACTAGGCGCCTAACCATTACGCCGCAATCGCTAGTGTCAATTCAAAAGTTTGCCCCCTCACAAGGGTGCAGCTGCATTCCCTTTCTTGTTTAAAACTATTTTTTGCGGAGACGGGGGAAGAGTTGGAAAGGGGATAATGTACCCTCTGTACCTTTAATTACAGCCGAATTGCCAAAGAAGCAGAAGTTCTGTTGTAAGGCTATCGTGATTTTATCAGTCTGCGTGTATCAGTCCGCCCCTGACTCTCTCAGATTAACCCCCTCAATGGCGCAGATTGTGTTTATATTAGACTGCTTGCGTTTCGGTCTCCCCTTTCCTGAACACGCTCACTTCAAAAGACGGCCTGTTTTGTACGGTACGGGATGAAAATGGTACATGAACTCCCTAATCATTTGGAACAGCATATTGGGCGATTTCTTGTGTGGCTATTTTTTGGGTGTATTTGACCAACGTTTTGAAGCACCTTCCAACGTCAAAAAAACCCATAGGTTGTTTAGAGTCTTGATTCAATTGGTATTTTTATTTGTTTTGGCCATAAGCCAAAGTTTTGAAAAGTGTTTTGCTTTGGATGACTGAATGGTTGAATAATTTAAATCAACAAACCCTTTATCGATGGAACTAAAAGGAAGACTGATTTTTTTAAATACCTGAACAATCTGAATTTAATAAAAATAAAATTTAAAAAACGTACCCAACAACACAAAACAAAAGCCAACAACAACAACAACAACAACAACAATAACAACAGCAACAACAACAACACCTACGACGACGACAACACAGCAATAACAACAACAACAACAACAACAACAACAACAACAACAACAACAACAACAACGGCAAGATCGATAAACACAACGTGTAATAACAATTACGCAACAATATTAACGTCGACAGCTACAGAAGCGTAAAAAACCAGTACGGTCCGGCAACAGCAACATAGAATTGATTAATTGGTGTCAGGGGCCAAAAACCTAATGGAGGTGGCAATGAGTTGGCAGTGACGATCAAATTCGTGCATCCCTCC
>NW_004797757.1:405541-410742 GCF_000002075.1 Aplysia californica
GAATCGAACCCGGGACCTTTGAATGAGAGGCCAACACCTTAACCTCTAGGCCACGAGAGCCCCCTACCCAACACTTGTTGGAGCAAGTCGATTAATAGTTTAAAAAAACCAAAAACAACAAATAAGTGTTTTTACAACCCAATCGACACTCATTTGATGATGCTTTGACCACTGTTGTCATGACCTACCAGGGTTGAGTGGGATCAAGGAGCTTATTGTATAACCTCCTTGAGTGGGATACAAAGTCCCAGCACTAAGACTGAGAAACGTGTACTCGATAAAAGTTCTGCTTTCAAGAGAACCAAACCCAGATCTTCTGTGTGCGACGGCGAAGCGCCTACCGCAACACCACAGACACTTGTAGTCATGTCATGTAAAAAAAAAAGAAATACACTTGTGGTCATGTCATGTAAATTTGAAGATAAGAATATCGATAGCTGAGTATCTCGAACTCTTGATCTCTCCCATTTTCTCTGTGGGAATGTGCAACTTTTCGAGGATCAACGTTGCTTGTCAAATCAATGAAATTCTTGTGCACGTCATTTTTTTTTTTGGGGGGGGGGAGATTATTCGTTCATAGTGAATGCATATTATTATCTAAATAGCTTTATTTTGAGTGATTTGGTGCAGTGTTATTTGTGTGGTTTTTTTGAGCAAGTACGGACATTTGTTAATAATTTCTAACTCTACGTCATTGGAGGTACATTAATTGTACATGTACCCAAAACTTTAATTGAAAATATACTTTGTGGGATTGGGTACCTGGCTATAAACAGCGAAAGCTCTTGTCAGTTCATTTGCGTGTGAGCGCATAATGGGCTGCTTTCCAAAAATGTTTCCGAGTATTCCAGGATCTGCTGGGGGTAATAATTTAGATAATGAAGCGAATAGAGCGTGCTGTTGAGCGGGGATATGCGCTGTACGAATGCTATTTATTCACGATTGTTATTTATTATTAAAAAGTACTCGCAGTTGCCACGGGTCAACATGCCGAAAAAACAAAACAAACGAAACATAAAAATAATGACTAGCTCGTTACCATGCACTTACATTCAGCTATTACCCCCACCCCCTTTCCCCGTCTGCATCTCATGTTGCATTGGGTGTATATGGTAGGCTAGCTGTTCAAATGAGTCAAGCTCAGATCTGTTAACAAATGTATGTACATTATGATGTATTTTTCTTGCTTTTTTCAATGTTTAGGACTGATTTGAATTTCAACTAAATGTTTTTTGAGCCCATGCAACCGACACCACTGATAAAGATACTGCAATTTTGACAAAAATAAAAATTTTGTGACTAGTACATTTGATCAAATATTAGACGATAGAATCCTTCCATAAACGGGGTACCAGCATAATATGTGTCACCCCCGGCCATATCAAAGACGTGGTGGTGGGTGATTCGCGAGTGCTCTGGTGTGGTTCGCGACTTCTTTCCCATCAATCATTAATCCTCCTTATCTCTTCTTGTTTTGTTGTTTGTTATATTTTTTTGGTTACCACTCTAATCTTTGTATGACGTAATTGTGTTTGCAAGTGCCGTAAAACACTTTCTAAAACATTCGTGGTGAAGGTGGTGCAACTGGCTGCAGTGGTGCAGTTGGATGACGAATTTGGCGAGCTCATGGAAGATTGGGGTCGGAAGCTAATTAATTCTTTAAAACGGCATGTCTGCAGAATCCTCGCTGCACAATTTATTATTATTTTAAAAAATGCTTATTTCCCTCATTAATTTTTTTCATAGATATATGCTTGCTTGCACTCCAACTGTATACTCATACATCAAATCTTCATTCTTTTCAGAACATTTTTTTTGGGCAATACAAGCTGGTAGCTTTATACATGTCCTTTCTTTTAGGATGAAAATGTTAACGTAAGCTATTTTCAATTAAAGCGTGCTGCAACAAAACGGAGAATAGGCTTTCGCTTTGTAAGAGTGAAGTGGAGTTTTAATTTTATTTTCTTCTCTTTTGCCCTTCCAGGATTATTATTTTTCCTCCCCGCTAGATGTCCTGTTGGGATGTGCATGATCTGAAATCGAAATATTTTGTCTATTGGGGTGGTATATTTCGCCTGTAACCTAAAAATATTATGAGAAGGAGGATGCAGCAGCTGGCGCAAATTTGTCTCTTCAAATTTTAGCGTATGCACAGTAGCAGCAATACACTCCGTACAAAATATGATGGAATGGCAATAAACAATGGTATTACCTTCAGGTATTCATAACATTTTTCTTTCAAAAGCAACCATGTTATGAATTTCATCGTATACTAAGCCTGTTGCCAGAAATACAAGTAAACTACCCCTAAAGGTTCCTTGAATAATAATAATACTAATAATAACAACAACAACAACTATAATGACAACACAAATTTAACAAAACAATAATAACAATAGCAACAACAATAATAATAATGATGATGATAATAATAATAATAATAACAACAACCAAAACAACAATAACAACAACAACAACAGCAACAACAACAACAACATATGGCAGTTGTTTAGAGTTCATCCATGCTTTACAACCTATGTTACTACCCCATCAGACTTTACAATACTCAGAAACATTCTCGGCTTCTCGGGAAGCGTACTGTGCAAGCAGCTGATTGAGCGTTTGTGTGAGCTTAAACTATAACAGATCGACAAGATCTTTCGCTGTCTATAGCCAGGTACCAGTAGTGCGGGCTCTTGTTCTCTCGACTGCAGTGCCTGGGGCCCATTCCCACCTGGGTGAAGTGAGGAAAATAGGTGTAAAGTGCCTTTCCCAATTGCACAGCGCCGCCTCTTGACTAGTCTGGACTGGGTTCAAACCCACAACTTTTCAGTTGCAAGCCCAACAACCTAAGCACTAGACCGTCCAGCCAGGTCTGTCTTTTTTCGTAATTCTATGGGCCATATATCGCTGGTGGCCCAAAGGAGACAATGGGACTTAAGGGCCTTTGCGAACCTCAGGCGCGATAACTAGCAGTGGTCATCTCTCTATTGTTCCCGTATCGCTTTCGTCAGCTGCTGCACTCCCAGGCGGACCATGCAAAGTTCCATTAGGATTGGGTTACCGCCCTTGGGCCTTTTCCATTTAGAGTATCGTCCCCTCGAACTGCGTTATTAAAGCGCGCACGCACACATAACAACTGATACTGCCGCAGCGCCAGACTTGTTGCTGCGGTGATAGGGTTTCAGTGTTAAACGCGTTTTCATTTGCATACTGCAATGTGCATTATATAGTAGTTCTCAAACATTCTTCAGTTGACATTGTCTTAGACAGCCGTCCATTGCAGTGGAGAAAAGCGGTTTTCTTAGCCAGGTGGACGTCTTACACACTGTAATATTGTTTTAAAATTCGTAAGTGGAGAAATGAGAAGCGATTGTCTAATATATAAGTGGACGTTAGAGCTGGTTTGATTGTACTATTAGACTGCTATCTGTTAGACGGAACTTCGGATTGTTTTCCTGTGTTTTCTCTTTGTCTGTTACTTTTATAAACCCAATGTGCTTCCTGACGTTTTAGCGATTTCTGTGTACCGGTTAGCTTAGTATAATTGCATATTGAAAAGTGCACCACATCAAGGGATTTACAGGGTAGAGTGTTCATTGTTGGAGGACGTCACACGAAATTCCTTTCTTCTTTACTATCCCTTTATCATTTATCTGTGTCGCCTTGCTTCTCTCTTTCTCTCTCTTTCTCTCTGTCTCCCCTTCTCCCCCCTCCTCCATCATCTCTCTCTCTCCCTCTCCCCCTCTTTCTCTCTCTCTCTCTCTCTCTCTCTCTCTCTCTCTCTCTCTCTCACTCTCTTTCTCTCCCCTCTCCCCCAAGCGCTTAGCAATTAGATGCCATAATTGAGGGAAATGGCTTTAGGAGTTCTGATAATCTGAAAACACTTAAAGTTTTCAAACAGATATACTTTTTGTTCTTTGGGTAAGATGGAACCTCTGGCGTGCCGTGAGCTTTGTTGGTATCACCAGAGAGTTTATAGTGATGCTTAGACCGTAAGCTCAGTGACATCATCATATTTTACAAAGCGTGCAATGCTAACAACACGGAATCCCCAAAGAGAAAGCGGCATTCTTCAATTTGGACGAGAACTTTTCGTGACCCCTCCTCCTCGGTGTCGTTTTATCGGAGATAGACTTTAATCGACTTCTAGAATAACCTTATTGTGTCGAACAATGGAGCGTGACTGAAGTATCACCGCACCATTATTGACCTAAGTATGTTCAGTTCAACTTGGGTTGTTTGAGGAGTTTTTGAGACTCTCCACGTACTTGAGTGGATCCTATCGAAGATGGACGGTCAAGACGGAGGTATCTCCTTTCCATTAACCTAGCAGTATTGACCGGGGCGTTAAACCCATACTATGCTGGAGAGCCCACGGTACAAGCCAAGCCAAACCTTTAAAGAAATTACTCCGGAGGTCAAAGTTTATTCTTGCGACCTGTTTGACCTTCTACTCCATCTGATTCATATACCGATCATAAAGCTCATAAAGCCCCCACCCTCACACACACACACACACACACACACACACACACACACACACACACACACACAAACACACACACACCCTTGTACTCGCGTGTCTGTCTTAAAATAATGTTCACCTCACTTGAGACTGCTGTGACCCTGCGTCGCTCAGACATTTTTAGTCACGGGGAGATGATTTTCATCAGAGAAGGTTGTGTGGGCTTTTCTTGGGTAAGGGAGTGAGCCAATGTACTTGTGAAGCACAGAGCTGGAAACCGGGAGAAAGCGCACGCAAATTCGACGAGAAAAATCTCATCAGTTGGAGGTCAAGAACAGCTTCAGCGCCGTGAACGCTAGAGCTACTCGTTAGCCTAAATCTTAATGTCGGAAAAGGGAACAGGTTTTTTCATTAAAATCGCGACTATCAGCTAGGTCACGTCTCTAAATGCTGAAATAATAAAAGTTCTAAAATGGGGAGTGCTATAACTCACCTTATCTTTTCTCCCCTTAAACATAACATCTGTGGTGTGAGCTGTTTCAATGGTCGATGGTGATAAGACCACTTGGAACGAGAGAGAGAGAGAGAGAGAGAGAGAGAGAGAGAGAGAGAGAGAGAGAGAGAGAGAGAGAGAGAGAGAGAGAGAGAGAGAGTGAGAGAGAGAGAGAGAGAGAGAGAGAGTGAGAGAGAGAGAGAGAGAGAGAGAGAGAGAGAGAGAGAGAGAGAGAGAGAG
>NW_004797757.1:411471-412377 GCF_000002075.1 Aplysia californica
CGTGTGTGTGTGTGTGTGTGTGTGTGAGTGTATATGTGTGTGTGTGTGTGTGTGTGAGTGTATATATGTGTGTGTGTGTGTGTGCCCGTGCGCGCGTGAGCGAGCGCGCATGAGCGTTTAATCGTTACCTTTTTTCTTCACACTATTTACATATCTGCTAAGAAAACGAAACCATTTTAGCTGATGTTGCTATCTGTTTTTGTTTTTGTAGGAGTTTTTCGGTACTTGCAACATGACAAAGTCATATAAATGCCGGAGATTAGAAGTGTTACAAAAGAGTAACAAACACAAAAAAGAAGGAGAGGAGATAAGAGCGATAGAAATTTGATAGGAAAGAAAGAGCAAACCACACGCTGTTTGCTGCTCAGTTAAGCCCATGTGATATATACGTATATAATGAAGATTGAAATTTTTTTCTTCTTTTGTAAGCTTACATTTCGTGAGACATTATCACAAGAAATATGCAGACAAAGCTGCGTCCAAAATGTAGAACATTCTTTCTCAACTCTTCCCCTTTTTCCTCTCAACTTTATCCCATTTCTTCCCTTCGTAGCGAGGACGGTAAAGGAACAAATCTCGTTTGTTTTACGCGCTTTTTTGTTGTTACGGCATGGGTGAACAGCTCTCTTTTCCGGAGAAGTGCTGACGCCTTGTGTCGATTTGATGCCTGGTATAAACAAGTAGTTATAGAAGACGATGGATATCTTTCTCTCTCTCTCCCTTTTTCATCTCTCTCTCTCTCTCTCTCTCTCTCTCTCTCACTCTCTCTCTCTCTCTATCTCTCTCTCTCTCTCTCTCTGTACCCGCCTTCTTTTTTCTTTCTCACCCTGCCCCTGTCTCTTTGTTTTTCTATCTGTATGTCTGTCTCTCTCTCTGTCTCCCTCTGGCTCTCTCTCTCTCTCTCTC
>NW_004797757.1:412923-414293 GCF_000002075.1 Aplysia californica
GGGAGATATGGATGCTCCCAGGCGAATGCAAGTTCAAGAATGCTGCATAGGGGATTCAAAATTCAAAGAAGGGTCGTTCACATGTCAGTCCGGCATGATACCGACTGAGCTAGCAGTGCTCATCATTATTATTATGCTCTGCATTTTCCCGACCAATCAAATATCCAATCGCTTTGCAGTGTCCATGATATATTATTATTACGTTTCTCTGCGTTCACCATTTTTTCTGCTACACTAAAGTTATGATGTGTTTGCCATTCCTTGATTCTTTCCGCAGCATGGATTGCCTTCAATGTCCTCACAAAATGAACGATTTTTTAACGTGCTGCGTAAAGCACATGAAACGGAGAAAAAATTATGTCCTTGAGAAGCGCCCATTCATCTTGGGACTCATCTCTTTTAGAGCCCCCGAGATTTGTGCTCGTTTGGCCAGACTTTTCACGGCCTCCGAAAAGAACATAAACTGTGTAAGCCACTTAGACGTTCTGTATTGCTCCATCTTCCCTCTTGGATATATTTTCCGACTCGTAGTAAACTCCCTTCTCGTAAAGCTTCTCAAGACGCTCTCAAGAGACCATAGACAAGTCTGCTCCTCCGATATAAGCATTTCTTTTTCCAACACGAGGAAAGCGCAATGCTCAAGTTGTCATTACATGGGCGTCGAAGTTTCCCCGAGAGGTTTAACCGTTTGACATCAATGAAGTGTTCGCCGGTGACGAGGGTATCTTTCTCTCTCCGTGTAGATGATATTTTTTTGTTCCTGTAGACAAGCACATCTTTCTTAGTGAACTTTTCTTGCATTTTGACAGCAGGTTGTGTTGTAGCCTCAGTCTTTTATCTTTGACATCGCCAGTCTGTGTTCATGTACATGTGCATGTTTTCGCTCTTTTGATTTATGGTTGGCGTGCAGCTTTTTCCCCCATTGTGATCCTCTCCCCGCAGTTAGCGAGATTCAGCTGGGTAGATAACATCGAAAAACGCCCCCCCCCTTTTTTTCCCCCAAGTATGCCATCCTGGTATCTGTATTACTTTTTAAAAAAATTGTGCGTGAGGATGACACAGATGTCTTGATAAAAGCTGCTTGACCGTAAAAGTGGGTGCGGTTGAAAATATTTGTTTTTGAAGTGTTTTTGCTTTGTGCTTTTAGGGTGCTCACATATTCACATCATCACAGACATTACTCATACACACACACGCACACGTACACACACAGACACACATACACACGCACATGCACACTTACAGACACACACACGACACACACACGACACACACACACACACACACACACACACACACGCGCGCGCGCGCGCAGAGAGAAAGCTGACAACGACAATGCCACTGGGATCAAACATTACTTACGAGTACAA
>NW_004797757.1:414962-416118 GCF_000002075.1 Aplysia californica
CAGACAGACAGACAGACAGACAGACAGACAGACAGACAGACAGACAGACAGACAGTATGGCCATCCTTTTTCACCAAAACTAGACTCTTACTTAGTCTTAGGATTAAATCAAGTAATACGATAATGCGAGCATTACTTGTCCATCGCTCAGGTTACCGTAAAGCTCAACAAGTGAGACCCAATCATAGCACGTTCGGTAGGCATCTGTCTAGGTCAGAAAAAGGGCATCGGGAACTTTTACTGATGAGAGCGATAGAGAGTGAGAAATGGAGGCCCAAAAAAAGGGGGCGGGGGAGAGATAGAGAGGGTAGGGAGATATTGAGAGAGAGAGAGAGAGAGAGAGAGAGAGAGAGAGAGAGAGAGAGAGAGAGAGAGACAGAGAGATTGTAAAAAAAAGTGAGAAACTCCTTTCTTTCTGTGATAAATAATGTATGCACCACTGAGCATTGTATCTTTACCCCACACCTTGGGGGTCAACGAATGCGGCATCTCTGAATCAATTATTCTGTCCTTGTTTTCCGTCATTACGCTTCTTCCCCGTGGGTGGTAGGCGGATGCTCCTCTTCTGTGTGTTATCCTAATAGCACATGGAATCTTCGTCACTTAATGACCTTATAGTGTTGCGAGTGCTGTAAAACTCTTACGAAATCTTTTTTTTTTAAAGACCCAAAGACTTTCTTCACCAGCGAGCTGAAACAAGTACGCTGTGCACCGAAATGTTTACACATCACTGTTTAAACAAAAGCTTATTTTGTTTTGCTTTGTTTGTGTCTCTTTTTCTTCGAATGCCACTGTGGTCCAGTGTGTTGGAAACATAGACTTGATTTATAACATCCTAGACTCTGCACTGTCATGTGTGCGCCCTTTGCTCTGTGTAAATTGTAAAAAAACCCTTCTGCGCTGATGCGAACCATGAGCGCCCAAATGAAGAAAAAAAACCCACCCGTCTCGCTATAGTAATCTTGTCGTGTGCCCCCGTATCCTTTCCTTCCTTACTCTTCATTTGATCCCAAATCAAGTCAGATAGTGTGCTCCGTTGTACAGCGGAATTACGTCAGAGTACAGAGTTGGTTATTGTAATACCGGTGCAAGTCTACGGATGGAGGGGACTTACAGATAGAGAGAGAGGGGGGGAGGGAGAAAGAGAGAGAGAGAG
>NW_004797757.1:416218-417298 GCF_000002075.1 Aplysia californica
GGAGGGAGGGGGGGAGGGGGGTGTAGCAACTATGAGGTTCGTAAAGTAGCAAAATATGACAAACAAAACCGATGCACCTGTCGCTCATAGTATGTTATTATTCATGTACATGTATATCATTTCGACAAAATTGTGTATAAATGAAAGGTGGAAGCAGCAACGTGCTTTAATCAGTAAATGCTTGTTGAGAATCGAACACATGCACATGCATTAACGAGAGCCCAGAGCCATCGAGCGAGATTAATGTTAACGGTTTGGCGTGGAATCGAATCCGTGCAGCCTGAGGTCGGACAGAGCTCACAAAAGGTTGTTAATCAAGCTTATTATCTCCTAAGTACGAACTCTACTCTGTGTTTTAATGAACCTGGGCGTTTATTTCGTTCTCTCTTTTGGTTGCTTTTAGAGCCGAGTTTGTATGCTTTTCAGCTAAGCCGGATGGGAAGAATGATTATTTTCGGCTCGTTAGTTGGTCGTATTTTTGTACTCGACTTGTTCTGCTGATTTTGCCTAAAAGTGCTGGAATGAAAATACGCCCTCAATCGAAAAAACAAACAACAACAAAAACCACAGAATAGTCTGTTTGTATTTCCTTAAACAATCGACACAATAAACAAACACATACTGAGTTCCCATTTAAGGATTTGGCATTATTGTGGCCTCTGCGGATGCCCAATTTGTAGCAGAACCGCGCTGAGCCGGGTTTGAATCTTGTCTGGGTTTGTCTTATCCTTGTCTGTTACGAGCTACCCCCTATTCCCATTTTCATCTTCCACCTTCTTCTTTCTTTTTCTCCCATCTCCTCTCACTCTCCTGTGCTACTTTATTCTCTGTCAGATGAGATGGTCGTTACCCTCCCCCCTCCCACACACACACACACACACACACTTTCATCCTCTTTTCTTCTGTGGCGGTGAAGTCGACTCGGAAGAGTCTTGTCCAGCCCCTAAAACCGTGCAAATCCTTGTTTTCCATCAGCTTGTTGAGAATATTTGGTGGGGATAAGTAAAAACAAAAATAAACAGGGCATTGCTTGACATGAATACCTTGTCTGAAAGGACCCTCCCTCCTCCTCCCCCCCCC
>NW_004797757.1:420167-421227 GCF_000002075.1 Aplysia californica
TCTCTCTCTCTCTCTCTTAATATTCTAACAAATCCAGGCCCAAAGAGCTATGACTGGGATTGGTCAGATCACCATACTCAGCAAAAGAATGACGGCTCAGCATTTTGTTTATCTATTAAAGTAAGGATTGTAAATGCTTTACTCTCCCATTGACACACTATATAGATCATATGTGAGGCATCGTGGTGAAATCAGGCGCTTGTCAAAATAACGAAACTAGAGAAACAGGCATTTGTCTGCCATCTTTTATCGATTTGTTGTTATTGATTTCGACTCAATTCCTTTTATGTTTATAGAAAAATACATCTCTGTGTGAATGTTATTGAAAAACGTTGATTATGTCATTTTTCAGTTTTCAAGGACGCTTTAGCTATTGGAGTTACCGAACTTTGGTGGCCATTTTCTCGCAAATTTCATCATTGAAATCAAGCGACCTCACCCCCTTCACTCGCAAATATGTTGACTTCTATTCAGCATAGATGGGTATTTTTTTTTTCCACTGAAAGCAAAAGCAAATAAATAAGCTTTCAGATAATACCAATAACGCTACATGCCAAAAAATCGACGAGCGCCTGATGATACATATTGGCAGAGGTTGCTTCGTCTATGTTTATCAAGGTCAGACCGGGCCAATGGAATGCAGTTAACCCGGAGCTCTCGGACTCGCAATAACCGTAAGGTTGTGGGTTCGAATCACGTCAGGGACACGACGTTTTGTCCTTGGATAAGGCATTAATTATTTTACACGAATTTTCCTCACTTCACTCAGGTGGAAATTGATACCTGGCCATAGACAGCGAAAAATCATGTCAGTTTGTGTTAGTGTTTGGGGGCGTGCAATCCACAGCTTGCAGTACGCTTCCAGGGAAGCCGAGAATGTTTCTAAGTGTTCTATGGTCTACTGTGGGTAATAAGACAGGTAGTTGTAAAGCGAATGGAGCATACTGTAGAGTGCGGACATGCGCTATATTAATGCAATTTTATTTTTATGATTATGATTTTGATGATTATGATTATGATTATGATTATGATTATGATGATGATGATGATGATTATTATT
>NW_004797757.1:423605-424782 GCF_000002075.1 Aplysia californica
TCTCTCACTCTCTCTCTCTCTCACTCACTCTCTCTCTCACTCTCTCTCTATCCCCCCCCTCCCATCCCAAAACCCTCTTCCCACGAAATTGTTTATTTTGACCAGACCATTAATGATTTATTTATAGAGGTACGAGCCATCCATGTCTAGGAGTTGTTTTAGCCTTTTTCTTCTCTCTTTGTGAATTGTTGGGTTTTTTCCCCATTATCCTTCATGAAACCATATTCTGTGATTTTTAACTTGGAATTTGCCTATGATTTTTATGCCACCTAATCTAATCACCCCCTCCACTTATTCCCCTTCTTACTCCCCCACCCCCGCCCTCTTTTACCATTATCAGCTATTGTTTAATATTCTCTCTATATATATCTTATATGAAAAAGAGCTACTTCTTCGACCTCTCTCAAAGTAGAGGTAACGTACTCGCGTCCAAAGAGTGACAGGGTTCTGTCTAACTGCACATAATATGGGAACTGAGTTATAATATACTACACATTACTGATACGGATGCCCTGCACACTGTGTCAAAGGCTCGAGACAATCTCTCTTGTGGGTTTTTTTTTCAGTTCGACACTTTACAGATAATGTGTACAATACTTTACCCTATCCGTACGTCATGTTTTACTATCGTATCCATACGACGTGGGGAACTCTGTGCCACCACTTTCCAAAGAGTAAATTTACTCGTTAATCCGATCCGTACGCTTTGCACAGCAGTCTGCCAAAATGATTTTTTGAGAAACACTGAAAATTTCAAAGAGATCTTTGTACTAGACGTATTCTAAAATGTGAAGAATGCCTTAACCCGGGGGTACAAAGTGACCCCAGGGCGTACGGATAGGGTTAAGCCGTAGGACTGTAAATCTTTGAATCCCGTTTTCTAAAAAAAACCCAATGTGTTATGGCGTTAGAACCCTGTCATTCTAGGGGCACATGGTATCATAAATGTAACTATACAATGTGTTGTCAGATGGCTTTACTTTTTTTTTTGTTGCAATTTGAAGGATTTTTGCGAAGTGGCAATGGTAAAAATTACAATAGTATTGAAATAATCTGCTATTGATATAGACATTGTTCTTAGCTCAATAGACGTTGCCCTTAGCTCTATCTTGACAAACTTCTGTCCTTGCTCATGATGATGTGGTATGCGGATGTTTGCCCCCCCCCCCCCCCCCCC
>NW_004797757.1:427066-428403 GCF_000002075.1 Aplysia californica
CCCTACCCACCCACCTTTTTCCCCACAGCATAAGGACCAGATTACACAATGCGCAGTAGAAGAAGTCGTGAAAATGCTGTTCACTTCTGCTTAACATTGGCAAGCTATTAAAATATAATACTAAGCCCAGAAAACACATTTTTACAGGAGATAGAAAAACGTGTTTCACTCTTTTAATAGCTGGACCTACAGTATGTACTTTTTTCTTCCCTTCATCAACCTATATAAGAATTTGACTTTTGACAAAATGCTATTTGAGCCCGTGCAACCGATACCGCAGATTAAGAAACTGAAATAAAATAAACGTTTTCAAAATTTTAACAGCTGTGCGGCCAATTAACTGTTGCCTTATAATATAGGCGTTGCACAACCGATGCAATGGTCGAGTTTTCTGTGTGGGTGGTTGGAGTATGTCGTTGGTACACGTTCTTCTCGTTTACTTCCCTCTCTTGTTTCTGTCTTTTTTTCTTCTATTTCCGCACTGAATGACTAGACTCTATTACTCGGCGAGCGGAAGGCGGGTGCTCTGGAAATGGTTTGCTCTTTTTTCCCTATTTAAACATTTTGGGTCCTTATCTCTCATCTTTCTATTTTATTTTGGTGTTACTCTCTAGTAACATCTCAAATGTTCAGCACTTACATGACCTAATTATGTTGCCAGTGCTGCGACTCTCTAATTTAAGGCTAAACTTCCAGTTATTGCACCTATGTGCTTCTCGTTACTCAGATTCTTTGTCATTGTTCGCAGAAAACTTGAGTTGCGATTTCATTCTGGGAGAATTGTTTTGTTTTGTTTTTTCTTTTACTTCTACGTCATTTATTTGCTGGGATACTGTATCCTTCTCAGCTTGGGTTGGCCCTGACCGGCAGATTTGAAATAGCCCGCTTCCTTAATGACTTGAACGGTTTAAAGAGCGGTTTAAAACAATGGGCAAACTCATTTGCTTTTCCTGAAAGCAAAGCTCGCAGGTATCTTTTGTCGAGTCTCCTTTCTTACTGATTTAGACGTTTGGCTTGCCGTTATCATCCCCTTTTCATGATTTCTCTCCCCCTCTCTCTCTCTCTCTCTCTCTCTCTCTCTCTCTCTCTCTCTCTCTCTCTCTGACTGTTTTTCTGTGACCCTCTCCACTTCTCTGTTCACTCCTTTCTCTCTGCCTCTGTCTTTATTTCTGTAAATTTGTCTCTCCCCCTCTCCCTGACCCTCTTTTTTTCTTTGTACCTTCTTCTATTTTCATACTCACCTCTTCAATTTAATTCCCTTTCTCTCTTTCTGGTTCCCACGTTCTCCCCGCCTTCTCTTTTGCGATCTTTTCTCCCTCTCTCGCTTCAATTCCTTT
>NW_004797757.1:430620-433194 GCF_000002075.1 Aplysia californica
TTCTGTCTGTCTGTGTGTCTGTCTGTCTGTGTGTCTGTGTGTCTGTCTGTGTGTCTGTCTGTGTGTCTGTCTGTCTGTCTGTCTGTCTGCCTCTGGCTCTGTCTCTCTCTCTCTCTCTCTCTCTCTCTCTCTCTCTCTCTCTCTCTCTCTTTCTGTCTGTCTCTCACCCCTTTGTCTCTCTCTTTCGTTCTTCCTTTCAGCGCCACAATACTACCTTTCCCCACGCCTTGCCTCGATAGAGAGAAACTTGGATTAAAAGGACCGAAAAAAAACAACAACAACTAAACAAAACAAAACAAAACAACAGTTTTAAATTTAAATATCACCAATTGTAACATAAAACTTGCAAACTATTATGTTTAAAAGTATTACTATGTTCAAGCAGTATTTCTTTTGTCAACTTGATGTACGTCTGACTGAAAGCTCACCCTCGCTGAAAAATGGGCAGCAGTGGTAGAGACTCGAAATCCAGTGTTGAATTTAGGGTATCGATCAGTAATTTTCTCATCAGTCCCATTCAGATTCCTTTTTTAAAAACTTCTCTTCTGTCCCTCTGTTGTTTCTTTCTTCCTTTTCCCCTCACCAAATGTCATTTATTTTGTCCCAATCCTGGGACAGAAAGACATTTGAAATGGGCAGCCAGCCAGCTGATGAAGGTTATTATAGTTGTAACTTACTACAAATGACTTGCCTCTGATTTTGTTTAAACTTTCGCTATGTCTCGAACTCTAGGGGCTGTTTTTATAATCCAATAAGACCCTAAAGTGTTGTGCGGTTGGAAATTGCTGGGAGATAGACTAAACTACTTGCTCATAGGGGGAGTGACGGAAAGATTAGAAGTCCCTCCCATCGTTCGCGTGCGCGTGAATTGGCCGCAGTGTTTGCTTTGCGTGTCTGTGTTTGAGTTTGTCTATGTATACGCTCGCGCGTGTGTCGAGGAGAAAGATAGCATTGTAAGAAAAGAAACAAGAAAAGGGAAGAAATCAGGGCCAATTGGCTGTGAGGGTCGAGAAGCCTTACTCGTTTGTGAATCACGGGCGGGAAAGCCCAGGAATTCGATAATCGCATCTAGGGGTCTCATAATAAGTAGTCGAGGTTCCAGCGCACTTGTGGGTTACATGAAACTAGTTATGTCGACTAATAATAATGTTTCTTTTTAACACATGAGCCCCGAAGCGCACTTCACAACGTTTCCTTGACCTTAGTGGAACCCTGTAGTGTGCTGAAAGTATGGCTTGGGGTTCTCACAGTAGGCGTTATTTTTTGGGCTTGATTTCTGGAATTGAGGGCGCTGGTGCCTTAAATGGGGGAAGGGAATACATTATCGCCAAGTGTTTAGATTCACCAATGCTTAAAGCTTGCACCCGCTCTTGAGGTGTAGTGGTTTCACTCTTGCCCTATCACACGGAAGACTTGAGTTCGATTCTCGTTAGAGGAAGTCCATTCTATCGAGTATCTCCGCTTTTTCTCTGCATGAATGTTGCTTGGGTTGTCCCTGGCTGACAGGGTCCAAGGAGCCTGCCTCCAAAATGATCAATATTATTGTGTTGGTGGTACGTAAAACAATTTGAATAAATCAAGCTATAAGCTGTCAAGTCAGGGGAAATCACCAACTCGAGCAATTTTTGCGTCTGTGCACCGTTTACGTCATGAAAAAGAAAGGCACCGAATGCCCGATTCCAACACTATGGAAAACTGTTCAAAATGTTAGCTATTTTATCAGTTATTTAGATCGCAATAAAATTTTCAAACTGTGTAAATTCAGTATGTGTAAATGTAATGAAGACATTTCACGGGTAGTGCCGTAACTGAGGGTTTCGGCGAACATCACGTTTGTATTCTTTACATATTCCAAGGCACTTGGAAGTGGTGCATGCCTTGCCGTGCGATTATTTTTTTTTGAAAATACACTGTAAATTGAAAATCCAGGTACTGTTGATAGATAAAGTGGTGAAAAATAAGTTGGGTTTTTTTTTTTTACTCCTCCTGTAGAATTTGAAAAACCCGAGTAAAGATAGTTGTACCGCTAACCCGCCAGTTGTTCTGTTGCGTGATCCTGGGAAGACATGAGAATAGGCCACAAAGAAAAAGGGGAAATATATAGGCCCTCGAAAAGTTTCTAGGAGTAGGGTTATGTTGGAGGGGCCAGCTCTCTGTGGTGCTATGTTAATCTGTATATGTTGAGGAATTGGTTTTTTCCACAGAGGTGGCTGAGGAGAGGAGGGGGAGGTGGGTGTGTCCTGATCAAGTGACAAAGATACCGCATAACATTGCTCTGCGTGCGTTCAATATTTATGTAGCTTTCATGCAACGACTGTAGACTGCGAACTCAGCTTTCCTTGAAAGCTTGCAGCCGTATTTATCAAAAGTGGTCGCTCAATTATTAATTCATCAGTGTATTCATATACATGTAATACAGTATAGTATTTTTGGGGAGAGGGTTAAGTAGATTAGGCAAAAGAAGCAAACCCAATGCGCATTAACAGAGGTTGTAATGGCATTGAATAGAAATACTGTAGAATCACACAAGGATCTTTATATGTCAGATTTAAAATAATAAAACATTTGGGGGGG
>NW_004797757.1:434275-436240 GCF_000002075.1 Aplysia californica
GCTTCTGGTATCAAGAGACTTGAATCGCCACACCTAGATCGCTGAATATTTTATTTTCTATCCCAAGGCGGCCATGGAAGTGTGTTTATGTCGTTAAGTCGAGTTAAGACTCGCCCCTTGGGAATGTTTTTCTCCAAGATACGATGACTACAGCGCAACTTGCGTAATGCATATTCAGTGTACGAAACGACCGTAGCACTGACCCAATTTGCGTGACGAAAACGCTCTCTGCTGATGTGTTTTAACGCGGGCGCTTGGGTTGTGGGTTTGGTTGAAATAGTGAGACTTATCTTAAACTAATAATGCAAACAAAGGAGATGATGAAGATAACTTTTTCCTCACGTAATCTGTCTGTTGAAAACGCCATTCTATGCACTATGACTCCTTAACGATGAAGAATGTCTACGGTCTCCTGAGCAAGCCAAATACCTTCCAGAACTTGTATTTTAAAGGCAAAAGAATCGTTTTGACGTTCTGCATACCTCACCTAATGCCGAAAACTGAAAAAAACATTTTATGCTACATATTATTGTCAGCACGAGCGAGCAAATGTGCGAATTATTATTCCTCACAGTTTTGTTGACAAACCTAGAGAACGCAAGACGCTGTAAAGATACTTTGATGTATACTACAAATATTGCTTGCTTTCACTAACGATTTGCCCTATTAAAAAGTAATATTAATTTGTTCATTGTGTAAATAGACCTGAGGATTCAATGTCGGCCCCAGACCAGGTTACGAATCCCCTGACCTCGCTGATGGGAGTCCGGAAGCCATACCACTATAAAACATACACACTACACACCACTGCGTCTATTAAAGGTCTTTTTACCCTCTTCCAGCTCAATTTTGTTCTTATTTGTAGACTTCAACATACGTTTGAATGTCCTTTTGCTGTAGGTCGAACCAGGTCATATGCATTTAAAACGTACCCACTAAGTTGAGATACCCGAGGATGGACCGTGGACTGAGGTGAACAACCTCAATAGACACATGATTGCTTCAATAAGTTTGTTTTGTCAGGGGAAGGGCTGGGTTCAGTGTCTGAATAAGCAGGAATTGGTGTGGAAGACGGTCACTTTGTACTGTTTTTGAAAGAGACAGTGTCGAAAAAGTTTACATTTCTCCCGAGTTCTCCTTTTTATTTGTAGATTTGTTTTGTTCGTGTTGAAGAAAAGAGCGCGAGGATGGACAAGTAATAGTCATAGTGATCATAAGAAAAAGTTTAGAGCAGAAGACTGGCAGAAAGCAAAGTCTAGCTTTGACTAATGATTAATACAATGCATGAAATATTTTCAGGCGCAGGGTGCTCATGTGGTGAGCTTAGTCTTGTAACATTGTTTAATTTATCATTCCTTTGCAGAAAGGGGAGCTTTTCTCTTTATAAAAAACCCAAACCATTACTCCGATCTTAATATCTCATATTATCTTTTCTCTCCTATGGAATGTAGCGCCTTCCTGTAAACGTTACGAATGTTTTTTCAAAACCAGTCCTCTTATCCCCAAAGGGAATGCGAAGCCTGTTGTGGTAACGAAGTAAAATTTCTGCAAGAAAATTCGAATGTCGACGAGGAACCACCAAATTCTTTAATAATTAAGGCGAAATAGGCAATAAAGACTTTCTACCCTGACCTCTAGGTGTCCGATCCCATTATTACTGAAAACTTTTCCGAACTAGTCCTCTCGTCTTTAAAAAAAATGCTGTTCTAAAAGCTTTCCATTTGTTTCTAATTAGATTTCGTGCGGCTTCTTCACACACTATTCTTTTTAAATTTTTGCGCTGCATTTCTCAGTCTCCAAGTGTGTCTCTCGAGTTCCCCAACCTTCCAGCGGGCGGGTGAATGGGGAGACAGATATTATTTTTTCTTTCTCCGTGACCGACCTCTCACACCACGTACGTGTCGTCTTCAATGGTAGACTTGGGCCTCTCTCTCTCTCTCTCTCTCTCTCTCTCTCTCTCTCTCT
>NW_004797757.1:437198-444056 GCF_000002075.1 Aplysia californica
ATATATATATATATAAAGAACTGGTTCATATGAATGCAGCGCTGTTGTGTTGTTTAGTTCAAAGACTTTTTTTCCTCAGCTTAATTCCGCCAGTGCCTTAAAAGATTGGGGTTTTATAAGCAAGGCACTTTTATGTCCATTGCAAAGCGAATGTTTATTTGTCTTTATGGTTTCAGTACATTCATAAACTCGTTTTGGAGGGTGACTGGTAAGTGCAGGGGTATTGTCTTTTCCGAGGTACATGTACTCCATGTATGGTCTGAATCTGCTCCGGTTAGAGTGTGGGCGTTATCGTACTGGCTGGGAGGAATTCACTTCTTAAAGAAACCAACTGAAGCAGCAATAGTAACAGCAGAAGCAGCAGCAACTTAAAAAAACAGCAGCAGTAGCAACATCAACGGCAGCAGCAGCAGCAGCAGTAGTAGTAACAACAACAACAACAATAACCACAACAGCAGTAGTTTACTTACAGACTTTTAAAGAATGATTTATGGGGACGGCCAAAAATCGGTTGGCCAGTCGCTATGCAGTCAAGATTTTGTCATCTTAGTTTTGATACGACGTAATGACAGCACAATTAATAAGCGCGAGTCCCGTGTACTCGCTGTCGACTCTGTCCCGTGGATAACGAGGGTAATTTATCAATGTAGCGGCAACAGTAAGAGAGCCGACTAAGTGGACGAATTCGATCAATCAGGGTAGCGAGTGAGTGAGTGAGTTGAGAGCAAAGTATTGTGTGCTTGTGAGGGGTTGGTCTCCTAGGGATATGTATGTGTGGATTTTTTTTTCGGGGGGAAAGGGGGGGGGGTCGTTGAAAGGGCCACTAAGGCACTCACGGCAGAATAGGAAGAGACAGACAGAAGATGTAGAATTGGATGTATCGCTATAATGTGCTGTCTTGTCCTATAGTTTCACAGAAACACGCACTGCGGAGGAGACAGTTGGTTTAACACCTTAACAACTCGGTAATTTTTGTGGTTACCAAATACCCAAGTTTCGATGGTCATGTCCACTTGAAATACCCCCCCCCCCCCCTTTTCGAGTTTGAATACGACACGGCTGGTTCTGCACACAGTTCTTTCAAAATAACAGTATTGTGGTATTCACTTCAGACGAACTAGTTTAAGTGAAATTCATAATACGAAAATTATAAACTGCGCGGAATCCAATAGAACACAGCTATAGCCCTGTAAGAAAATTTAAAGCACCTTCTGTCCATTTTCTAACTCTACGTTGACCAGGATCGAAAGAGAAGGAGTTCCTGAGGTCTCTTATTGTTGTATGCCTGGGACCAGCCTCGGGCCTTGGTCAGCTGTCCACTTCTCATTACCTGAGAAGGCCGAAGCCGGACACCTATCGATCCTCACCTGCCAGTGGCAGCCTGGGGCGTTTGGCACTGATAGGGATCAATAGACAACGGTAGACACCGTTACCTTTGTAGTATTATCTTCTTACTCTACAGTCCCGTAGGAGCTCAGTAAAGTGTTTGTAAGACCAAGTATAGGCTATAATAGTTTTTGTAAACGCAGTTGCAAGCACCGAATTCTATTTATTTAAGAGACTGGTCTTTTAATACTACAGGGTGAGTCAAAATTATGTTAACGCTAGTATGGGAACAGAAAAGTTACAGACATCGATGAACTTAAGAACAGAATACAAGGTGTAATATCAAAGTATTTCCCGCTAATTGTGTGACAAGGACTAAATTGTGCTGTTGATTGCTGTTTATTTGTGTATTGATCATGCTGTTGACCTAGTTGAGACGGTTCAGTAAATTCTGAATAAATAATTTCTCCCATACTGGTGTTAACATAATTTTGACTCGCCCTATATTTGTAAGATACAGCGTAAAATACTTATCTTTAAAGCAAATACACATTCGCTGTGCCTTTTTGTCTGATCTGCCTTGTGCTCTGTGCAGTACGAACTTGACCAGTGCGTGGATGCTTACGGTTAGAATCGGATGGGAGTCAAGACTCCTTTTGTTTCCCCTTTTGAAAAAATAACCTTGCAGACCCCACTTCTGTACGGGGACACCGGAGCCTACAGTGGCTTTTTTTCGTCACTTCGATTTGCCCACAGAAGATCCGAATTTAATTCCCCCATAAGGATGCTATTTTGTCGAGTGTCTCCATCTTTTTTTTCTCGAATGTATCGAAATCTGTTGTTGATTTATGGTGTGATAAGCAGGGTCAAATCAACCAACCACCTAAATGGTCGTAATTGCTCCAATGTAGGTGTAAAAGATAGTCAAGAAATCTCTGTGGAGATGATGCAGTCTACCTCCAACATTACATGTCTTGTCTTTTAGGAAATCTCTGTGGAGATTATGCAGTCTACCTCCAATATTACATGTCTTGTCTTTTAGGGTAAATAGAAACCCATCGACCCGATAACGGACATTAACTCTTAGAAGTCGGCAAACTTACTCACTAAATGCTGCTTTATTACCTTTATTTTCTTTCTTTTTAGTTGCTTTTGGTTTTCTGCATTTTTCATAAATGTCTATTTGCCTGTACTTTACTGTATCCTTAATCCTTACACCTATCACGTCTTCATTCTTTTAAAAAAAAATATTAGTGGCTTGCAGCTTGCAACCTACCCTTTTATGCCGAAAATGCCAAGGTAGATTCTATATTTATTTCCAAATAAACTTGCTGCTACAAAGCAGGGAATAGACCGACGACTTGTAAGAGATAAGTATAGTGGTAAAAAAATAGACGGCCAGGAACAACAGAGATAAAAAAAAAGAAAAGAGGAACAATCCGGAATTTCTGCCCTCTAATCAACGTCGTCATGAATGGTCACGAAAGATGACGTTTTGCTCGAAATATATTCTCATGTCGTTACTTAATGTCTCAGGCGATCCGATCAAGAATGCAAAACTGAAACGACCCGTACAGTCAGTTAAAAAAAAAGCACTTGTTTGTTTCTTGTTTGTTTGTTTTTTGTTGGGGGAGGAGGGAGGGTGTTCCTCACATGTCCGCTCCTTAAACGGAAAAAAAATGTGGAAACGTGGAAAACCATTATAATGCGTTTGGTTCAGGTCCGACCCGGTGAGAATTACGTAATTTTGCTATGTGTGTTGTACAGACAAGAATCGCCGCAGTTCAGCTGTTGTTGTTGTTGTTGTTGTTGTTGTTATTATTATTATTATTATTATTATTATCATCATCATTATTCTGAGAGTAGCAAACACCCTTCAAAGATGGTGGCCAGTCGTAGTGACAAGTTATATATATATATATATATATATATATATATGTATGTATTCATAGAACAATGCAAGTCGGATAACAGCATCAGGGCATGATGCCTGGTGTTTGCACAAGGGGACACACTACCGGTTTTGATGCAATGTTAGAATGTGGACATAGCCCGTACTACGAGTAACTCCCACGAGCCTGTTGATTCTTAATGTTTCATCATCATCATTGCCTTTCTCAGGGTATCGGCCACGAACAAACACTTTTCGCCTTTCCCTATGCTGGGCAGTCCTCATGATACTAACGTTGAGCATATCGCATTTATTTTCATAAACGAGTTCTTAGCCGCGACTCTAGTCGGTCATTTTGGGCTTCAGCGCGTAGCGATGGTCTATGACGCGTCAGCCATTTTAATATTCATAGTCCCATTGAGCCTGGCAAGCGTTTTGTTTCATTTTACAAAATTTAAGCCTGATAATAAAGCTCCATTTTGTCTGTAGCCTTCCTCGACTAAATTTTAAAAAATCATAAATGTATAAATGCATACTTGTAACAGCTATGCCAACTGCCTAGCAGCACGCAGACTATGTCGGTTATGAAGAACGTTGTGTAGTAGTGCCACCAAGTGTACCCAGTTTATATTTCCTTTTTGTCCACACTTTTTACTTTACCACCACGAGGCTGCTTCATAACCCACTTACCTTCTCACGACAATGACGTAACTGATCTCCTAATTAAATGTTTGATCTCACAGATCAGAATATGTTGGGGCTTTTTTTCGTCAAGGATTTAACCCCCCCCTCCCCCCAACCCCCAACCCCACCCCAACCTGAAAATGCTAAGGGCGTATGGGTCTAGTGCTTAAGGAATATCATTGAGAACATTGATTTGCCCGGAGTAGAGACGGCGGAGGGAAAAAAGACAAAGAGAAAAAAACCCAGTGGATCAGGAAACTGGCCTCAGGTTCTTTTGGGGAATGCCCGTTAATGTAAGGATAAAAAAAAAAAGAAACTTCGTATAACGTTCGAGAAGCATAGTAATCTCTTTAAGTAGACCATTAAAAAAGATACCCCTGTAATGTCTGGCAAAGTGAACTTCCTGTGAGTTTTGTTTAGGGGACTCTTCCCATACTATCCAAAGGAAATCAATCGAGGTTAGAGGGTGCCACTGGCTGGTCCTCTTGTTTTTTGTCTCTGCCCGTCTGTCTTCTATTTTCAGTATATACACACTGTATATGTATATATGTGTGTGTGTTTGTGTGTGTATGAGTGTGTGTGTGTGTGTGTGTGTGTGTGTGTGTGTGTGTGTGTGTGTGTGTGTGTGTGTGTGTGTGTGTGTGTGTTATCGTGTCCGTGTGCTTTTTTTCTACTCGGAAAAGAAAACTCACAATAACCTTTGCACGCCTTCTTGTTCCTCTCTGGTATTAGCTGTGTGTTTAAGATCCTCTTTTTGTTTCTTTGAGGCAGCAGATGCTGATATAAAAGCACCCCATGTCCTTTTAGAGGGTGCTTTTAAAGCTTGAGAAACAAAACAAATGGAATTCAAAACGATGCCCCTCCTTCTGAGATTGTCATTTTGTTCTTCAAATTCGAGTCTTGTAATTCTAAATGATTTCGACTCTGCGCAGATGGATGTGTTTTGTAAGACACTGCATGGTACGGGACTATAAGATAAAAAGACATAAAGATAAAATAGTCAGTACTTTAGAATTGCAAAGTTCTATCTTCTCAGTTCCTAGTTTTGAGAAATTTGACGCGAAAATTTTTGAGTTTCTCAACATGTCAAACTTTTTCGAATGCATTTTTTGTAAATATCTTGATAACGAATCTGAATAATCTTACGGTTTTGATAGAGCAGATAGAATATTTTGTGTCTGACCTCATGGTCTTATAGGAACTCAAAGGGGTTAAAAATGTCAGCTAGATCTTCGTAATTCTCAAAAAGCATAATGTCATCCACTTGAGCCATGATCTGTTAGTTCGTAGTGAGCAGCCATTGTACAGAGTTTTTCTCCGTGTAAGAAACACTTGGAGAATGTTTACCGCTCCGTAATGTCGTCTATGGCTGGAGGAGCCCTTTCCAGGTTTTGCTCGACCACCATGACACCAAGAAATCGATGTCCACGTATCGCACTGGATAGATACTTCCGGAGTTGCCAGCGTGCCGAGTGCTCACTTCCGGTGAACTTCTCGGCACACGTCACTGACGGAACAGCGGAGGGGCGTCGTCCTTTTCGCTGTGATGCCGACAAATTCCCGTTAAGTTTTTAAACGTTGAACAGGGCATCGCAGCTGGTTGCTTAAGCGAGAGGTTGATGGTTGCTCTAATAGCATTTAAAAATTCTAAACTTTTATGTGGCTATGGTGCCGTCGTTTTGATCCAACTCCATGTTCTGGTCTCGACCGAGTAAGATTTCTGTTGAAATGGGTTTTGTTCTAGTAAACGTTTTACGCCACTTGCAATGCACTTATGTCGTATAAGTGCCGAATGTTATTAGAGGTGCTATAAGAGAGCAGCAAACACAAAAAAGAAGTAAGAGAGATAAGGACAATAGATGTTTGACAGGAAAGAAGGAGCAAACCGCACCAAAGCAGCCTCCAAAGACTCACGAAATAAATGGTTTGAGGTTTTAAGTAAAGAGTATCATAATAATATATCGAAACAGTAACGGCCATACAGTGCAAGGGAAAAGTAAGACAGATAGACAGAAACAGTTGAGGATGAGTCAAGAAGTGGAACCGAAAAGTGGCACCCTCCAATCATCCGCTTGAGACGTTACAATAGCCATAAGATCTATGCAATGTATTTCGACTGCAACATGTCGAGTGTAAGACTCGCTCATACATCACTTTTCAAAATGGCATTTGGCGGAGAGTTACTCTTTGCAGTTGAATAATAAAGTCACAAAGCGGTTTTCATAATTTATTGATGTGCGTCTGACACACCACTGATATCTATGTCGTTACCGCTGTAATTACACATTTTCTACATCATCTTTGACCTCTTGTCGTCTTTATACAACACTTATGCCCATTATGAATGGCGATCGAAGACAGATATTGTTTCAAAATATTCTCGGATTTTCATATTGTTTTTATCTGTTTATAACGGCACCCGGTTTATGAAGTGTTAAAAAAGTAGACATTGCTAAAAAGAATTCAGAGCAGATGTTTAAGATCTTATGCTGTCGTAAGAAATTTCTACCCTCTCTTTTCCGAAACGTTCAGCACTCGAGTGCTGTCTCCTTTCCCGGCTGTGTGCTCCTTTTACAAACTTGATGGAGTCCTCGACGTACCTCGTACAACCCCGCTTTCTTTCCTCTGGCTTCTTTGTTAGCGCAAATTCTCTCAGTTCTCACGTCTTTCCTATTTTTTTCTTGCTTTCATTCCCTTCCGATATTTGAATGCGCTTGTTTGTGTGTTTTTGTATGTTGTGTGAAAGTAAAAGAGAAAAGGGGTTATTGAGAAGGAAATTGGTGGATAGACGGGCATAAAAAGAGATAGACTCTCTGATACTCGCACGTGCAGAGGTAGAAAGATAATCTCAGTGGAAAAAGGGGATGATGGATGGACACACACACACTCACACACACACGCGCGCGCACACACACACACACACACACACACACACACACACACACACACACACACAC
>NW_004797757.1:447252-449697 GCF_000002075.1 Aplysia californica
ACACACACGCTCACATATATTTCATATCTAATTAGGTTCACTCACGTTCACAGGCCTCCATGCTGCCCAAACGGTCGACGTCTGTCAAGACGTCCACCAGTTCCGATGCGAGGACGGCCAGTCGATAGCCATCTCTGACGTCACTTGTGGAAGCGGGAGATATGCCTGCGAGCCGGACGCCAACAGGACGCTGTTTGACCTCTGCCAAGGTCAACAGGCGTGCACCAGCCTTGGCCTGGATGCCATGTTGGGCCGCTATTGTCACAGCGGGATCAGGGCGAGGGCATCGATCCGGGTTCAATTCCAGTGCCTGTCTGGTCAGTATGATATTAATGCTGTCAAAATTTGGCCTGGGGTCCTAGTTGTTGAGACCGGTTTAAGTGATTTTTGTTTTGTTTTGTGGTTTTTTTTTAAAGAGTGTTACGGCACTTGCAAAACAGTTAGGTCATATAAGTGCCCAACTGTTCTTTTATGTACTTTTCTTCAGTAGACGGGTGCAATCTTTTTGACATGACAAGGTTTACAAAGTTTGATTTATGATTTCATGTTAGCAGTGGTACAGAAAAAGGTAGGACGAGTTGGCACAAAAATGGCTGCTTTTCGTCTGGAACTGGATTAACCCTTCCAGCCCCGGCCATTTCGCTGCACTCCCTAACCCCACTCCCAGCCAATACAACAGTATTTCAGAAAAAGAGACACGCGTTCTAAAAATGATGTCGTATCTTTGTAATAAGTTTTAGATAACAGCATATAACCAAGTTTAAAGGTAAATGAACAAATGTTATGAAGATTAAAATTTAATTAGATTCGCTAATTTTAAAAAATGCGCAATTTTTTTACCCCCGAAAATGAGAATATACGCTCTTGGAACAGTTGGAGGCACTCGCGCTGCTGAAAATATACGCTCATGGGGCTGGAACAGTAGTCAATGTTGTTCCGTCAGAACATAAGCCCGATTTTATGGTATTTTGTCTATATTTTATGTCCTGTGATGTTGACGCACGCCGCTAAGTAGGTCAATGCAGACCTGACGATGCAAACGACAATTAGTTCAAGGAAATGATTTATTCTGTGCCCTCTAGTGCGTCATTCTGTGCCCCTTACGATGTTGCATTTACTCCGTCGTTGTTATGCCTTTTTCATTCATCTTGAGACTGGTCTTGTGTGTTCATGCTACATTCTACTGCCTGCGATCTTTTGACGACTGTTACAAGATTCCAAAATTGATCCCTTTAAAGATAATGTCCTTCTGGGGGGGCATTTCTGTATATAGCTAGAAGTGGGTCCTTCCCTCTCCTTCTGTATTGTAGTTCTTCAAAGAGGAGTGTTTTTATTGGTGTTCTATCATCATCAATCCTGCGAGGGGGGGGGGACGCAAGGAGACCTCCCGGCTTTGCCTTTTCACATTAACTGTAAACTCCTTCGAAAATACTTCTTCAAAGGCCACTGTGTTTTGTGCCATTGTGGAATGTGTACATAATTCGATGGAGGGCCGAAGGGTATCCAATCAATTAAATGGTTCAGAGTCTTTCGGCACAGACCAGGTCAACTGCTTTTGCTAGGTCAATGAATGCAATATGCAATGATCAGTTTGTTTTTCAGTCTCGCTTTTCATACAGCTGTCGTAAGAAGAACACCATTTTTATTGTGGATCTGTTCGCTCGAAATCGACACTGTGACTTGGGGTATGCTTGTCTTTCGGAGAGTATTTCGACATACTTTTGCCTGCACTTTTCCATTCATACGAAAGCGTGCGATTCCTGTGATTTGTTTCAATCACTGTAGTCACCTGTGTTCTCGAAGAGCGCTATGGCGTTGGTTTCATTGAAATTCTGAGGACCTGCTTTAGTGAAACACGGATTTACCAGTCTATGTACCTTTGGAGTTAGTGCGTCTTTCCCGCTCTCGATCAGCAAGATGGTCTATCCTTACCCAGAGTTTGTCTGGGTGCACCTTTAGCTCAGTTGTTATTATTTTGTACCGCAGAGTGGACCGCCCTGGTTCGATCTCCAAGGGAGGGGGGGGGGCATTTTGGGCTGTTTTCGATAGTTTTAAGGCTCCCCGTAACCGTTACCTCTGTCCTATCGGAGACAGACGTCAAATTCGGAGGCCTCCCCTCTTAAATGACCTCAGAGTGTTGAAAGAGGCGTTGAACGTATACAATGACCAATGAGAGTCTGCCTGACTTCAGGTCGTTACTGGCATATTCTGCTTCTGCAATAGTAACTAGGGCCAGGTGAACAAGGACCGACGAGTCGCTCTGGCTGGAACTGTGGATGTCACCTGTCAAACATAGCCACTTACACCACAGTTCAAGTAGATTCGGCCCACATTCTTCCTTGCGGTTTCTGATACGTCGTCCAGCGTATTGAAATCTCCAGGTATACAGTTTTATGTATTCCTCGAAATGTAGCCTTTGAAAAGAGGGAGGAAGGGGGGGGGGGG
>NW_004797757.1:452000-458413 GCF_000002075.1 Aplysia californica
GCAACTTATGTTCTTCTTTTAACAATAATGTACCTACTTTATTCTTCTTTTATTGCATGTTTTAACATTTAGAATTTGATTTTTGACCAAATATTTCTCGAGCAAATGCAGTCGATGAATACCAGGTGGAACCTGGAGAAGAGTCACAGAAATTGATGTGCAGTAAAGTGGAAAGACATGAACTAACATCAAGAGGCTAGCCCAGTATAGGGAAAGATGGAATGTGTTTATTTCTTTGCCTATGTCCTGATCCAGGGTGAGAAAGGCAATGATGATGATGATGACATGCAGCCGACACAAAAGATTAACAAACTGTAATCTGTTTATTTTTTTAAAAATTGGGTTGAAGTAAGTTTTAACAGCTGGCCGACGTACTGCTTTGTTTCATGTCATGTGACACATACATAGGGTTAATGATCTTCCGATTGGCTCTTGGTCATGATTTTCACCAAAATGGAAGTGATAGCGACCTGGAAAATAAGACGTGTTTTAAATTACAGGATCGGTTCGACTCTTACCAAAATGGTGACTTTTTACCCTCCATGAAAAAAAAGCTCTCTCAGAAATTTAAAAAGAGCGAGACCTATGCTCGCAAAGAATGTTGTCGCGTTGAAAAAGTCTGAGGTAAATTGTTTGAGTAAAATCAGAAGGGAAATTAATTAGAACCTGACCTGACAAGACTTGTGGTAGTTGTAAGAAGAAAAGTGAGTAAGGTGGTCGAGTGATTAGGTTCTCAGACTAGCAACCGTAAGGTCGTGGGTTTGAATCCCGCAGGAGACCCGACGTTGTATCTTTGGGAAAGGTACTTTACACGAATTTTCCTCACTTCAGCCAGGTAAGAATGGGTACCCGGCTATAAACAGTGCACTGTCATGTCAGTTTGTAATGTTTGAGCGCATGCAATCCGCAGCTTGCACTGTATGCTTCTCGGGAAACCGAGAATGTTTTTGAGTCTTCTGGGGTTTGCTGGGGTAATAACATTGATAAAGCGCATAGAGCACGCTGTATATCTTGGATGTGCAATTATTATCATCATAAAGAAGCTTGGAAGCTGAAGAGCTGCGAAACCTCAGAAAAGAATAAGAAACATGTCACAAGTCTTCTACCTGCTCGTGCCACTCCAAAATTAATGCTTACTGGGATTTTTTGGTCCAGATACTTATATAATGTTTCCACATTAAAACGTGTGAGATGGTTTTTGTTTTGTTTTCGGTGGGTTTTGTTTTTTTACACCATTATGCACGATAGTAATTTCATTCAATATAACTGAGCGAAATGTTTTCTGGACATTGTGTAGCTCTGAAGTACATAATTATTTATTATCAGCCCCACAAAGACTGTCCCCTTCTGTTACTGGTAGAGGAGTCATTATGTTTTCATAATGGTCACTCGCAGAAACGAGAGTAGAAAAGAGAAATATAACTCCTCGACCCTCCCCCGCCGCGTGACACACTTATGAGGACCTGTGATAATAATATGTGGTGCGACGCGGTGGAATCGTGCGCTTGTCAATTTATGGGCACATGTAGTTATTGAGTAAATCTTAAGGCTTGTTTATTGTCTTTCTTCAGCTGAAAAAAAAACCCATTTATCTTGATTAGAAGTAGAGATTCTTGCGTTTGAAACAGGTGGGGGTCCCGGTGCAGAGAAAAAATTACCGAGAAAATTGCCGGAAAAGTTTGGCAATTTCTAAAGATTTAGAGTCCGGGGAAACTGTAAATTGACACATTTTTGTTCTTTTGGGCAAGATATTTCATCAAAACGACTCAGAAATATGTTTTAAATGGATATAAACGATGTTGAGCCAAATAACAACAAACAAACAAAAAATGCTCTAAAAATTCCAACGGGCGGAAAAGCAAATGCTTATTCCTTCGATTTCATTATTTTGACAAGCGCCTGATTTCACCACGCTGCATCACATATTACAAAAGTGCTTACCACTCTGCTTCCTGAGCTGGCCAATTAGATCACACGCGAGGGCAGTGCGTGTCACGAGTCAATTTATTCCAACCCTCAACTCGCCTCAAGAGAACCGTGTCAGGGTTAGCGATATCTGGTTACACGAAACGAAAACCCCAACTAAACAAATGTTGACTTAATGTCAAGTTGGGCGTTGTTACGAACGTTATGTTTTGCTGCGAATGCAATGCATGCTTTCATAATTATAGCCCGGGGGGGGGGGGCAGTAAAAGTTCTTGTCAGTTGTTAGTGCTTGAACGCATGAACTCCACAGCTGGCACTGTATGCTTTTCGGGAAGCGGAGAATGTTTCTGAGTGTTCTTGGGTCTGCTGGGGTAATAATAGTTGTAAAGCACAAAGAGCATAAGAATATGTGAAAATGGTGAAATGGTACGGGTTTAACGCCCCTATCAACACTATTGGGTTATTTAAGAGACGGGACCTCCAAGTCCACCTCCGAAAGGACCAGCCCAAGTGGGAAATTCGTGTAAAGTGCCATTCCCAAGGACACAACGTCGGACCGAGCTGAGGCTCGAACCCCAGAACACGCAATCTCACAATTACGAGTCTGGCAGCCTAACCACTAGGCTACCGACACCACCAGAATAATATTATTCATGAGACTTCTACTTTGTTTGAATCTTGAATGCGACGACACCGAAGCACTCTTGTCTCTAAACGTCATGAAGTTATGTTTTTGAATGTCTGCAGGTCCCCCTCCTACATCCTGTCGCTCCAACGTCTGTGAGGAGAACAGTTTGGGTCTGCGCTGTCCCAAAGATCACGTACTGCACATTCAGAAGATGGCATGCGCGGCCGGACGTGCGTCATGCTCGCAGAGCAGTCGTGTGACGTTGTACACATTGTGCGAGGGCTCCCAGCATTGTGACGCCTCGGGACTCCGCTCATTACTGGCCGAGCACTGCATGGCCGCAGACAAGTCCAGCAGAAGTGTACTCGTCCACTACGTTTGTTTGCCAGGTTCGTACTGACAGTTTTTATTTTTAATATAGATATTTACGCCCTTCGTCGATCATTAAGGACGCCGGCTTCTGACTCTGTCTGTCGGGACCAATACGAGCTTAGAGGGATACTTGTACAACATCCCAGCAGAAAGACTGAGGTACTCGATAAAAAGTTTCTTCCCTATCGGAAATCGAACTCAGGTCTCCTGTGTGTGACAGCGAAATGCCTGACCGCTACATCACAGAGGCGGGTACTGAGAGTTTTGGCTTTGGCTATGATTGTTGGATGGTAGAGATTCTAGCCATTTTTTGAATGTTCTGTGCTGCTATCTACACCATTTCGAACACGTAGCAGCTAGGCTGCTTCGGCATACTTTTATTAAATGCTAGGGATGAAGATGACGAATGAATTCCAAATTTTTGGTCTCTCTATTTGAGGAGTTGGGAATGAGGGTTGTGGGTTGTGTCCTCCCCCCCCCCTGGACAGCATGACGGTGATCTAGAGTATTCTAGAGTAAGCGCCAAACAAACTTAACACTAAGATTAATATGCACACTTTTTCCAACATCAGAACATCATGATCACCACCATAAATAATCATCATCATGTTCACCATCACAATTATCATTACCGTCACCGTCACTGTCACCGTCACCGTCACCATCATCATCATCATCATCATCATCATCATCATCATCATCATCATCATCATCATCATCATCATCATCATCATCACCGACTTAATAATTCCCTTTTTTCTTGTTTCGGTTTTCTAGAAAACGTAATAATTTGCACCATGTCGATACATTCTTACTTAACCAACAAATTTGGGCACCTAAATCAGGACACGGGACAAAAAAAAAGAAGGAAAAAAAAAGAAAAAAAGGCTGCTTCGGTATAGCCTGCCAGGGCTAACCCACGGCTGACAGGAATACAGCATCCCAGCAGAAAGAGAGAAGTGTCTTGATAAAGTTGACTTCTTTTCCTCTGGGAAATCGAACTGACGTCCTTAATGCCAGTGTTTTGGCTATGGCTGACGATCCTTTGAACACTGGTTTGTTTTTAAAGAGTTTGAGTATGAGTAAAGGGAAGCACATCGAAACTCTAATGGTCATATAGTGCAGGAAAGAAGCAAGGTAGATAGATAGACAGAAACACCGGAGGGGAAGAAAAGAAATGGGACCTACTATAGAGGCGTACAAAGGCGGCACCCACGTTTAACGTCCGTCTGTGATAAGACTGAGCCAGTATCAGAGACCGGTGAAAAACTCTCAGAAAAAAAGATTCCCGAGAGAGAAAGAGAGCTCTTGCAGGGATGGGACTTGGGACGTCGGGATAACAGTGTGAGTTCCCTAACACAAATACTGCATTGATCTCTAGTGTTTCTTTTTCAGTTTTATTGTTCTGGTTTTAAGACTATTGTTTGTGTTTGCCATCCCTAATGGGTTTGGGAGTAATAAATAATAACTGGGTAGATTCACTGCAAAAAAGCACACCAAAACAACAACAACAACTAAACAAAACGAGTAAACAATTAAAGTGTGACAGAAAAAAGAAGCCAGCTTTTACACGGAGACTATGTGTACCATGTAATTTCTTTTTACTAAAAAGAAAACCCTCATCCGCATTCAGGATGAAACCAAGTTTTGTTGAAAATATTGACGTTTTAGTAGTCAGACTTCTTGGCATTCATTCGCTGACACGGCGGAGATGTATATTGTTTTGAAATTATCAAATGTCATTTTAATACCAACCATCAAGCAAAGGTAATAAAACCACTGGCAGCCTCTTCATTTGAAATGACTAATTCGATTCGATCCAGTGGTCGAATTACAGTGCAACAACACCCTGGTAAGTGTGTACAACAGTCTTTTACATTTTCCATCTGTGCCGACTGTCAATTGCCTGTTTGCAGCTAGGTGTACTGGAGGAAAAACAGGCAAATTTTCCATTCCTAAAGATTCAACGTCCTGTCCGACGAAACCGGGAATCGAACCCACAATCATTTCGTTGCAATTCGGTCACCTTACCCTTCTGCAATACGTGATTTCCGATAAATTTGTAAAATAGGAATCTGGGAATCAAATCTCAGATGAATGACGATATTAAGCCAGTGTGCGCTCCTAACGCCCAATCGGGGCATGCGAAATATCTTCAAATCAAAGAGGGGTTTGGTTTTGGTTTTGAATTTTGTATTAAACGCGTGTCGCTCTCAAATTTAAAGCCCACCCGGACAATAGCCCGTGAGCAAAATGTCCTGCAACGCAGCCGTCAATTTTGATCCTGAGATTAGATTGCCTAAATGAGGGGGCGGGGGGGTAGTTTTTCATCGACGTCGTCCGAATTGAGTGTGCCCCTGCACGCATGTCTTCCGAAAAAATAAAACGGGAAGGAAGTTGAAGGGATCTGTCTTGTTCTAAAGATAGGTGTTTACAGCCTCAGGATTCTGTCCTCACTTTATCTGTGAACTTCTTTAGTAGGGGTGATCTCATAACTCTCTCCATAACGTTTTTCCCCAATTCTTTTTTTCTCATGCCATGGAGTCCGCTCCGAGATGTTGTCAGTTTCGAATGGTTAAACGTCTGAAGTTATATTATATGCCATACCAAGCCCTATCAACAATATGTTGTTAATATGTTCAGCAAAGCCTGCTTTGGTGGCTATCCTGTTTTATTCCTGAAAATAAGAATTGTTAAGAGTCTGAAATTTACTGCCTTATCAAGCTTATCAACTTCAACTTATGCAGTTAATATTTTCATTAAAAATTGCGTTGGTAGTCATCTTGACAAATGCCAGAGAATAAAATAGTGAAAAAAATTATTTTATTCGAAATGTTTATGAAAGCTGTTTTGTCTCATGCGTATACTGAAATAATGTAAACATTCTAAAATTGATTTCTTCGTAAGCAAATCTTCCTTGCAGTGTTTGCCACACTTTGTGCTACAACTCTCTCTCTCTCTCTCACACACACACACACACACACACACACACACACACACACACACACACAATTGGATAGAACAATCTTTGCATCCATTGAAAAATTATTACAAGAACATGCTCACGTGTTAAATGTGTTTACAGTTTGAATGCAGGTTATAAAAACTCGCGTCCCGTTTTGCTGATCATGATAGAGCGAAAATTTGCTAGCAGTGGACGTTTCATAATCTGTTCCCCTCAGGGCCGGTTATTTGTCCGGTTCGACACAGGGCATGCACGCTCTGACATTTCGCATATCGGAGAGGTGGCGGGCAGGCGCGTGGGTGGGCGTGGCGTGTGGGTGGTGACAGCCGTGAATATTCTATCACGATCAAATAAGCTATGGGGCGAGGGAAGGTCAATTGGTACAAGATGAGTACGGTCGAGGAAGTCAGGCAGCAAACGCTGACCCATCAACGCCAGAGTAGGATTTTGTTGGTGAGGAATTCTTCGACACAACGTTAAGCCGCTGTCAGTGGCTGTACATGTATACGTGTGGGTGTTTTT
>NW_004797757.1:460936-462229 GCF_000002075.1 Aplysia californica
AGAGAGAGAGAGAGAGAGAGAGAGAGAGAGAGAGAGAGAATAGTTGCAGAAAGAAGGCGAGAGAGTGAGAAAGAGAATCAGAAAAAGAAGTGAAGAGGAAATAAAGACAGGCAAACAGACAGGGGATGTGGTGGCAGTGTGATAGCGCAGCAAGGTCCACTATAGTTAAAGCGGTCGTGACTGGGAACCAATATTGTCGATTAGCGGTCGAGACCCGCTGGGAAACGAAGGACTGGAGATGCGATCCGACAGCCATGTGGCCGCGGGGTGATCCAAAAGAAGCGAATCGGCACCCTCACGAAATAATTCGCTACTTCGATGCATGACGCGCATACCCTTAAAAACTATGTAATTAAAAATGTCTTACGCCTCTATCCACACAATTTAGATCATTTAGGAGGCGGGATGCTTCGACAGTGTCTGTCTGTCAGGGTAAACCTGAATTGAATGAGATGAAACGTCCCAGTAGACAAGGAAAGTAACTCGGTACAAAAAAATAAATATATATATATATATTTATATTCCCCACACGGGAATCAAACTCATGTTTTCTCCTTGCCACGATGAAGAGCCTTATCTCTACACCACAGAAGCCGCTACTACTTGGCCAGCCTACTTCAATATGGAATACCTACCTACATGTCGTATCATTTCATCTCGTTGGGGGGATTCTAAAGTAAAGAAAGAACCCGTCGGCATCACTACACTGCAGTGGAAATTGTCATAGTTGGCAACCGATATCGAGGAGAAAATTCGTTGTCTTTGACGAGCGGACGTCTTAACCGTGCCGTCTTAATGTAATTTTAAATTTTTAAAAACGCAAGGGAGGGAGTGGGAAGTGGTCGTTTGTATAGGTGGTAGTCGTATGCAGGAAATGTGGTCGTTAGAGGAAGTTTGACTATAATAACAATATTTAAGTTTGCCGATCGATGTCGTTTCTGTTGCGGATTCGTTTCGTGTATGTGGATTCCAATCCTAATGCGGTCTGCGATGACCCCGTGCATGTAGAAGACGTAGAGGGAGGAAACAACACTCTTCCGGGCTAACACGTCCTTTGTCCACTGCCAAAGGGCGACTACCGGGACAGGCGCAATTTCCTAATGCATTTTTGCAGTGTCGCTGACGATTAGTCGACTAGTCGAATGGGGTCTGCTTGATCGGGTCGTGTCGGGACGTCGGAATGGAGGGCGCACTCTTAGCAAACGAATACCAGCTTGACATAAAAGTTTGTCTGTCAGTCTGTCTGTCTGTCTGTCTGTCTGTCTGTCTGTCTGTCTGTCTGTCTGTCTGTCT
>NW_004797757.1:465002-467755 GCF_000002075.1 Aplysia californica
TCAGGGTTTCATTGCTATTATTTATTTATTTTTTGTGAAGTGTTTTACAGCGCTCGCAACTACATAAGGTCACACGAGCGCGCTGGACACAATAGCCTTTTTTTTAGTTTGGTTGGACGAATTTATTTTGAATTTTCCCCGGGTGTCGGCCTCCTCTTATCGAAAGATGAGAACAGATTAGATGAGATCGGGTTGGGAGGCAAAGGTGGCTGCAGAGATTGACCAAGAATGGCATTGCCTACTTTAGAGAACTTGAACGATTACGGTGACAGGAAAAGAACCGGGATAACTTTTTAAAATGTTTTAATTTTGTTGCCTATTGTTTTTTGTTGTTAGCGCCCGCACTGAGAAATGAGTGGCGAACCATAGTCACTGGTGTCTGTTTCAGACTTGGCTTTTGAAGAAGAAAAGGGGAGGAGTGGTATGGATTGGGATACACATTAAATATATTTCTGCCACTGCTGCTACTTCTGTGGCTTCTGCTGCTGCTGTTTGGGATGATCATGATCAATCCTTTCTCTAAAGTAGGTCGTTTGTGCCTTACAATAGCATATGGTGAGAATAAAAGGGATGGGATCGGATTTCAAGAAATGAGATAGGATGTGTGCAGGGAGAGCCGAGATATACCAATGAAATACGATGCAATGTAGGTTAATGAATACTAATTTAACGAGATGAAATGGGGGGTGGGTTTAACGAGAAAAAACAAGGTGTGGTGTGGCGGCGATGACATTTAATGTTATGTCATTGAGATGATTATGGGATACAACTATTAATATGGGTTATGGTTAGTTAAAAATAGCTGTATATATGAGCGTCGAGCAATACGTGAAGGGGTTTGACTAGAACTGGAATGGGGTGTACCCTAGCACTACCAGTACCAAAGAGTTCGTACGAATAGTACGAAGTCAATCCTCCTCTTGATAGGTATCTAATATTCAATCACGTGGGTGGGGGTGGGGTGGGGGGGTAAGCTTGGGGGACATTTTTCTTTAATGGTCAGATCCCAACCCAACAGCTTCCTCCAATTATTCGTTCTCTCGCTCTAATCTGAGGCCACCGCATCCCCGTGTCAAACGAGTGTTCTGAACTTTCAGAACACAAGAGTGACTTGACTAGTTCAGGATAAAAGCAAATTTCCCACCCAACAAACATATATATAATAAACCACCAATCAAACAAAAATGAAGTTATAAGTCCACAAGCTTTTAAAATTGTCACCCTCACAATTTCCAGTTTGTGACTATGCCCGTTTTTTTTAGTGGACTCCTCATATGTTAAAAGCGTCTTTTGCACTTGACGTCACTGTGAACGCAAAAATGGCCCTATTGACCGTAAAGAACCTGGTTGTGCGTTGTGGGTCAAGCAAGACCAGGTGCTCATTTGGGGGGCGCAAGTTGATTAAAATGTTTGCTCTGATACGAGTAGGTAATGAAAGTTACTGTTGCGTTATCAAAGAAGTATTATTACCTTCTGAATAGTTCTAAATCTGTCCACGCAGTATGTTTATATTAGTATATATACATGTATAATATATATATATATATATATATATATATATATATATATAACTTTCATGAATGAATGAATGTCATAAATTAATCAATTCATTAATTCATTCGTTAATTAATATATTCATTCATTCATTCCTTCATTTATTTGTCTATTAAAGTTGTTTATTTGTTCATTTATTTATTTATTTATTTATTTATTTTTGCCTTGCTCTCTTTTTGCTAATAAAAGTAATAATCAGCAAAGTAATGTAATAATTCCTTACTCGTTCCCCCACCCTTAGGTCACCGGAGCTCCGTGTCGGTCTAGTGTCCTGGACTTCCAGTACTTCGAGTGTGGCAGCAAGCTGACCGCCCGCCAGTCGTTCTGTGAGGTGATGGATGCCCCTGAGGGACTGGCGTCGTGTGGGCCGGTGAGGATCATGAGCCATGTGCCCGTAGGTGGAGCAACGCCCGACGACTTTGTCCTGTCTTATCAAAGTAAGTGGGTTTTATTTATTTGCCGGGGTTTTTTTTAAATAGTAAAGTAAAGTTGTTCCCGCATCCGATCCGGACATTGGAGATTGCCTTGTTAGTGAGACAACTTTCTGGGCCTTCAGCATATTGTGGTAGGGTGGCCAGTTCCTTTCCATGCCGCCTCTACTTTCCCAACTCGAAGTTAGGTAGTTAGGTACCCATTACTGCTGGGTGGGCGGGAGAGGGCGAAAAAATCTGTGTTTGAAACGAGGCTAGAACCCGGACTTTCCGCTTCGGAGATGAGCACCCTAACCAGTCCGCTACCGAACCGTCTTTAAATAGTGATATCGTTAAAAACTAAGTACATATATACCCCCCCCCCTCACTACCGTGGGTAGTTGGCAGGTGCTCTGGTGTGGTTTGCTCCTTTTTTTTGTTTGTTTTTGTTACTCTCTTTTAACACCTGTTGACATCCACCCCTTGGCGCTCATATGACCTTATGCAGTTGCGAGCGCCGTAAAACCTTACTAAAAGGAACAAATAACACCTTTTAATGTTGACACTTGTGTGACCTAATTGTGTTGCATGTGCTATACATAAAACTCTTACTAAAACATAAGTAAAACCTTACTCTTCAGTTTCTCATGTCATTTTGTCCCCAGGACTGAAGTCAGCCCAGTCCCCGCAGTCTCCCCCTCCCGCAGGCCTCCCATCATGCCCCGTGCCAGCTGCGAAAAACACGTCCACGTCATCATCTGTGTACTCAGGTAACCAATACCCCCCCCC
>NW_004797757.1:469563-478960 GCF_000002075.1 Aplysia californica
GTGTGTGTGTGTGTGTGTGTGTGTGTGTGCGTGCGTGCGTGCGTGCGTGCGTATGCGGAGGTCGTTTATATTTTTTTGCCTATCCAGATAACTTAATTTTGCTCTTTTTCTGTTAATTAATTTTGCGGCCTTAGTGTATAATATTTTAGCAACCAAGTTTTATGACTCAAATTCTCGAATTTCGGTTTCCTGGCCTACATGTAGGTTACATAATGTGTAGGCTTCTGGAAATTCCTTGAGGGAGTACAAGTATAAGTTTCCGGGGGGGAAAATGGCCTAGTGAACGCCGTGGGTCAAAGTGTCCAAAGACCTCTCATAAATGAATGGAATTGATTGTGTGCAGCCTTGCTATTTCCTATCGTTTAGTCTAGTCGTAGAAGTGGGGGAGACAGACAGAGGGGGGCTGTGTGCAGCCTTGCTATTTCATATTGTTTGGTCTTTCTAGTCATAGAAGTGGGGGTTAAGAACAGAAGAGGGCTGAGGTAACAAGGACACGTGTAACAATAGTAGGCCTATCGTAAATAACTGAAGTTAACCTCTCTTTTTTCTTATGATTGTAATGAATCTAATAATTTATATAAGGGTGTTGTTGTGACTTTGGGATATGGTATTTAGTGACATGCACGACTTCACGGTAATTTTATCCTTTTTTAGATGTTAAAAAGAGAAGTGTTCATCATATTATGATTCTGCACTATTTCTGTATCTTTCTAAAGTAAGGTGACATGGATAAGTTCCACACTTTTATGACAGTCCCTTTTAATGGTTAGATAATTCTAATTCATATCTTTTAATCTTTCAACCAATATGGCAATTGTACTAGTCTCAAAATTGTCTTTGTGGCTTCTGTCCTTTGTCTGCTTCTGTGGGTGCTCTTTGTTACAGGCAGTTCGCCCCGCAGCCATTATCACAGAAAAGCGTTGTATATATTTATTACATCAACTGTACCAGCAGAGGTGTGTGAATGCAAATTTGAGATTTTTACCACAGATTTTCACCCTTTCTTCTTTTCTTTTTTTTTGCTTCGACTTATATCCTGTGTGTCATCCCATTGTGATCACATTTGCATATTGCATTATTCATCAAGGGACATACTGCTTCTCTAGTCTAGTGTTACTTGATACTGCTTTTTCCCTGTCACAGAATGGCGCATACACATACGCTGCTGGGTAATCTTCTCATCAGAATTCCCTCTCTGATTACAACTGGCAAATGTTGTGCAGAAAACAAAGCAGCTTCTTCCTACCCAAGATCTAGTTTTGGCCTGACCCCCCCCCCCCCTCCACCCCCACCCTTTCTTTACAAAAAAAAAACCCCAATGAATTCAAATGAGTTAGCCTAAAAATAATTTATAAATAATTCTAGACTTTCGTGAGAACGGGAAGGGCTTTCATTCACCTTTTTGTTGAGAGGCAAACTGACTTTCATTGTGCATGGTTGGGTAGTTGATGTTCTGTAGGTTGTTTTTAACATTTTTGTTACATTCGTATACGCCTAATGCGTTTCCTCTTATTTTGGCATGCTGCATCAAAAGTTACGAAAAGAAAGATGTCCCCAATATTTGTTTCCCCCTTCCTATTTCAATCTTTGATTCAAATAATTTAAGATGTAGGCCTATGTTTATTCAAATGCTCAAAAATAATATTTATCTGAAAGCCACAATGTGTGAATTTACGTTTTCTCCAGAAATCTTTGTTAAAAGTAACTTGCTTAGTTTTGACTTTCTTCAGAGATTAGATATTATTAAATCAATTTTTAAAAATGGTTTTCATCTTACCTTTCAGAATCTTTACCCCCCAAAAAGTAATATTCTAATCTGTTCTATTAGTCAAGAGGAACAATTTTTAAACTGAACTGGTATAAGGTCACATCCATCATTTTACTGAAGAGAAAAATGGCCTACTTATCCCAACAAAACAAAACAAAAAACCCAACAAAAAAAAACAAGCAATCAGACTAAAAGGGAGCGGGTGCACTCTTGGGATTTGGGGTTCGAGGCGATACAAGAAAAGTCAAATGAGACCCAAAGGTAACAAATCACACATGTTGTTTACCCTTCCCCAGGACGCACTGCCGGACAGAGCCCCACCACAGACGAGTCATCAGGAGGAATGAGCAGGGAACTGAGTATGACGAAATATTTCTTACTAATCTATAACAATTTTTTTGTACTTCTATCATGGAAAAAGTCTTTATTATGGGATGATAACTGTTCATGCTAGAAATGATAGGTTTATGCTATATTTGATGTTCTTTTCTCTAGAATTTTTTTCATTGAAATAAGGAGAGGAAGAGGAAAGAAAAGATGTGTTGCCGTTCAAGTTGAAAGTTAAAGGGCTGAATTATGTAATCGAATGTCTCCCTGAAGACTGATATGGTTTATTAACTCCATCATTTGTTGCCTGTTCATCCCAAATTGCCATTTCCGTGTCCCATTGGACTAACAAAACTGCAGCCTGTTAGGCACGTGTCACTATCAATCACATGATACATCTCTGCCAATTGTTAAGTACCCAGTTGCAGTTGGGCAAATTGAGAAAATAACTAATTGGTTAAATTATTCTTAACCTTATTAGCTGCGAGCACTGTAAAACTTTTACCAAACTGAAAAGTACTTTTCCTGAATGTTCTGTGACCCACCTGACTGAACTAGAAATCAAATTCACAACTTTTTCAATTGCAAGTCAACCTTACTTTTAAACTTGGAGGGGCTTTCTCTGTTTACTTAGTTCATATTTTTCATTTTACAAAGCGAAGAATAGTCATATACATGTACTTCATAAGGTAGTTTTATTGGAGTCATTTTCCAACTTCTGAAAATTGAAAGAGAGAAAGTGAGAGAGAGAGAGAGAGAGAGAGAGAGAGAGAGAGAGTGAGAGAGAGAGAGAAGAGAGAGAGAGAGAGAGAGAGAGAGAGAGAGAGAGAGAGAGATGTTTTTATACAGTATGTTCTTGCGTTTCTGTGTGCTCCTGCATAAGGTACGAGACTTTGGTGGAGTTGCCATAAGAAGTTCTAGAGAAAAAAGTTAAGGATGTAGACAATGCTTGGTTAAAAAAAGAGTAAGTCAATGCTTGTGGATAGAGTGATGAAAGAAAGCAAGTAACGTGCAGCTTGTTGTTTTTCCTTTCATTCAACAAACATTGTCCACGTTCCTTTACAGAACTGATGATCCTGTACATCTGTTTTGGAATTGTCATCCTTGGTCTGCTCATTGCTCTCATCGTTGTCATTATCAGGTGAGATTTATACGTGTATATCAGGTGAGACTTGTACGTGTATGTCAGGTGAGACTTATATGTGTATATCGGGTGAGATATCAGGTGAGACTTATACATGTATATCAGGTGAGTAATCAGGTGAGACTTTTACGTGTATATTAGGTGAAACTTTTACGTGTATATGAGGTGAGACTTATACGTGTATATTAGGTGAGACTTATATATATGTGTATATCAGGTGAGATATCAGGTGAGACTTATATGTGTATATCAGGTGAGACTTTTACGTGTATATCAGGTGAGACTTGTATGTATATACTAGAGGAGACTATACGTGTATATCAGGTGAGATATCAGGCGAGACTTTTACATGTATATCAGGTGAGATATCAGGTGAGACTTTTACATGTATATCGGGTGAGATATCAGGGGAGACTTATATACGTCTATACCATGTGAGACTTATACGTGTATATCAGGTGAGACTTGTACGGATATATCAGGGGAGACTTGTACGTATATATCAGGTGAGACTTATATATGTCTATACCAGGTGAGACTTTTAAATGTATATCAGGTGAGACTTATATATGTATATCAGAGTTAAGTGTATTTTCCTGGAATTTCCCAGCATTTTTTTGGTATGGCATCAAAGTCAAAGAAACGAAAATGCCTCTCATTTGAAACCAAACTACTTTTGATTCTTAAGGAATTCGAAGAGCAGTTAAAAAATCTGGCATCTCAGCGTAGCCTACCACTTATTACTTCACTTTGTACATTACTTGCTTGGTGCCTGTAATTATCTAAAAAGACAATCATATTTGCTATAACAAATTAAAGAAATCGAAGGTCAGGCACGACGGTTTCGTTGAATCTGAGTTCCACTGCAGCATTTGAGATATAAATTCATTAAATCCAACGTGTTGTAGCCGAAACAGGTGGTTTTTAACAAATTTTTCTATGTTCTTAGCCTAGATTACTTGTCATAATAGTATTGACACTTAATCTCTACTTAAATTGTGTTTTGTCACAGTTTTGCTGAAAAGAGGAAAAGGACTTCGAAGAGTGAGGAAAGTAAAACTTAGTTTGTGACATACATTTGAGCTTGAGGAAACAAAAGTGCATCAAAACAATATCAGCCATTTAGAGCAGGAGAAGAGCAGTGTGAAAAGACAGAAACAAAAGAGGGACATAAAAGAAGTTGGGGCCTAGGACCTACCAATGGATCCACCAACCACCCATGCAGTACAAGAACAAATGAGGTTAATCTTCACAAACCTCTGGAAAGTAAAGCTGACAACATTTAAGTTTAAGTTCTGTTGAGATTGTTTTGTCGTTACTTTTTTTCTGTTAACTGACAAAGATTTTTAGCTTTTGTATACAGGGCATCACTGGTAGATCCTACCTCTTTTCTTTCAGTCTTATTTATCTATCTGTCTGTCTTACTCTTTCTTTGCACTAAATGCTTTTGTTGTCTATATATGCTTCTCTTAACACAAAACAAAACAAATAAGACATTTTTAACCTTTTGTATTAACTTATTTCTATGATCAGCTACCGAAGGATCTCGCGCAGAAAGAGTGTATCTGACTCCAGTGAGAAGGCAGCCTTGTGGCGACGAGATGACACCCCACTGGACACTTTCCCCAACAACAGCCTGGCTGAAGGCTCAGGATCTCACACATCCGAGACCACATATGCATTTAAGAGCCCACAAGATACAAACCAGGTGGGATATACTTAAAACTTCAGGAGCACCAGCTCAGTCATTATGTTAGTCATTGTTCTACCCCTCTTAATGTCTGCATCCAATTAAATTGGCCATAAGATTCGTTCTCTTGTGTCATGGTGGATTTAATTGGCCACAATTTTAGTTGCTATTTCAGTTCATTTATCCAATTTTTTAGAATGTCACGAAACATTTCAACTCCTCAAATGAACTCTACTTCCTATTTCTATTCTACTTTTTGAAAATGTAGCCTATAGGTTTATGATCATGATTGTTACTTGCTGTGTTAGCCTGTTCTCAAATATTTTCAAACAAAATATGATGACATCATAAAATTTTACCCTGACATGCCTGGCTATTTGTTACCAACACTTGGAGGGTTAAATTTACACTGTGTTTGTTTAAGTTAGGGAAAAAGCTGTGTAAGAACAGTTGCACTCTATGCTACAGAACCTGTCAGTGACTTTTCCACAGGTTTAAAGAGGAATAAAGGAGGAAGAGAAGACATAAGATTTGTTCTGATATAGGTCAAGAAGGGTTGTCATTTCCCTAGTTCAAACACTTTAATTTTAATTATGTGAGTGAAAAAAAAGGACCCCTTTAAAGACCAACAACCCGATCAGCCTAGTTTCAATCAAACTTCTAACAATTAATTCAACCAAGGTGACGTCAAACTTAACAATAATATGAAGAAAACTGTGTTCTCATAAGAGGTTTTATCAGTAACCATTTCACGCAGGGTTTTTTTCAGTTTATTCATTCCAAAAACAATAATGGAAATTTCTGAACTCTCCTCATCCCCCCTCCTTACCCCCTGCATATCCCCCCAGGTTGTGGCTACCATTCACAATGACGCCATTTTTGACTCGGAAGACCTAGACCACCGCACCAGCACAGGGAGTGGCATCTCCACTTTCCTGTCCAACAAACGGGACAGCGACTTCCGAGACCTCATCCACACCTTCCAGACGGGCACCTTTGACATGTCCAGCTCAGTGGAGGACACAAATGGACACTACCCCGATCACATGACTGGCAGCAGCCATTATGAAGGAACTGGGAGTGAACTCGGGGACATCTACGAAGTAATCGACCGAGTGCCGCCCGCCCATACCACCACAGGCAGAGCCCTTGAGAATGGCTACAGCAATGGCTACGATAATGGCTATGACAATGGCTACCACAACCACCCTGGGGATTCTCAAGACATGCGTCCTTTGGTGAACCAGCGAGGCTCGCCCTGCGATGACCTACACTACTGTATCAATAACGATGAGTACGCCATTGTGCAGAAAAATCGCAAAACCCCACGGCCGGTCAGTAATGCTCATGTCAACAACGGCAGTGTGGTGGAGCCTGCTGTGCCAGAGTCGGACGGGGTGGTGGATTTCAGGCCCACCTCAGGGCCTTACGACAAGAAGAGGATGTCTAGTGCGAGTCATCGGAGCTCACGGGGGGATCGCTGGAGGGATGATGTATGAATAGACGACTGAGAAAGATATTGAAGAGATGATCTGTGAATAGACTGAGAGAGATGTTGAAGAGATGATCGGTGAATAGACAACTGAGAAAGATATTGAAGAGATAATCTGTGAATAGAGTGAGAGAGATATTGAAAAGACGATGTATGAATAAACAGAGAGAGATTAAAGAGGTGATGAGTGAATAGACTGAGAGAGAGATTGAAGAGATGATGTCTGAATAGAATGAGAGAGAGACTGAAGAGAAAATGTGTGAATAGACAGAGCGACTGCTTAGTGTAAGACTCCGCCATATGTCATTTTGAAAAGTGAAGTATGACAGAGTCTGACACTTAGCAGTCGAGAGAGAGAGTTATTGATAGGGTGATTTGTGCAGAAACGGAGAGAGTTATTAATTGGGTAGTGTGTGAAGAGACAGAGAGAGTTATTAATTGGATGGTGTGTGAAGAGACAGAGAGAGAGTTATTGATGGGGTGATGTATGAATATATAGAGAGCTTTTGTAAGAGATGATGTGTGAATAAATACATTAACAGAGTTGTTGAAGAGTTGATTAGTGTATAAATTAAAAAGGCTATGAGTGGGATGATTTGACAATAGTTTGAAAGGAGTGCAGGCTGCATGATTTGTAAATAGACTGAGAGAACTGTGGAAGTGGATGATTTGAGAATAGATTGAAGGAACTTTGTGTGGATGATCTGTGAATAGATTAAGAAGAAATGAGTGGCTGCTGAATGATTTATGAATGGAATGAAATGAAATGTCTGTTGAGGGAATTATCAACAAGCTGCAAGTATTTCCTTTGGGATGCGTGAGGGAGGGAATAACTGTCAATGAAGAACTCTATGAAAGTTCAGATTAATGTTTGCATGTAGAAGTGAGTGCTGCATGGGAGTCAGGGTTTTCATTTGAAAATGTTGAAGTGAAAGGCAAAGATCACGATGGATCAGTTTGAGATGAAGAGATGGAGCAGGACAAAGGGGATGAATAAAGAATGTCATAGACGAAAATATGAGTAAAAACAAGGGAGTTAGATATATTATATGAAAAAGAGATCTGAAGAGGGAAATGTGATAAAAAGATTTGTAGGTTGAAGGAAAAAGGGGAACCCGTGCATGAAAGCTCTCAATTTATAAAAAGAGAGAGGGCAGAGGCAGGAAAAATCATTTTAACGTTTTTGTTCATGTTACAATAATGTTTGTTGTATTTGAATATATATATGTCATATTGTTCTTTGAACATAATGAGACATACGGTGCTGATTTCTGGAAACATTGATTTTTTTTTTTCAAATGTTTTTCATTCACATCAAACGGCAGCAATTGATGTGTATCACATGACATAATATTGCCATAACTGCTGTTGTGAGACTTGAATGCTTATAATACAGTGTACACTTGTAACTTGTAACATAATTTTTCATTATATTTACCCATGTCACAATTTCTCTTTTCATGACTGCTTCATGACTATAACCCTTAATTTGTCGAACATTGATTTTGACCATTATTTTTACTCGTCAGTTTTAATATGTTAAGAAATAGTTTTGACTTATAACTTTTTAAAAAATGTGTTATGTCTTGCAAAACGTGGTCAAATGATAGCGTAAAAGTGAACTTGTTTGACCTCCTATTGCCAATCTCATGGGTAGTTTTAAGTTCTTGCACCAGAACCACATCAGTTGTTGTTATTGATGTGACAGACATAGTCACAGTTAGTGGCTGTTGAACTGTGTGATTTCAGAAAGGACATCTTTTCGGGGGTTTTAAAAATTGTAGACAAAAATGTGTCAAGTATGAGTATTCTTCTTCTTCTCAATCGCATTACACTTGAAGTCTGGTATGTATCCTATACTGGGCCATCCTGCTCACTTCTGTTGGCCCATACAGCTTCTCCTTTAATTAGTGTTAGTGTTGTGGATTTTGTGGTGAGGCTGGAATTCTTACAATTAACCTTTTACGCTCTGGTCATGGGTACACCAGTGGCAAGTAAAATTTCTCAACCATTTAACTGCACTGGTGTGTGAAACCCCATCTCATAGTTGGATGTTTAATGTTCATATTTATTGGCCAATCAAAAGAGCTATTCTACATTTACTTCGGTTAAGGTCTTCTTCAATCTTGCCAAATATATCTGTGCCTTTTTGGAAGTTGTGAACATGCTGTTTGGTGAAAAAAATATAGCAATTTCATCAAATCTAGGGGCGAATCACTCAGGAGGTCAGGTGGAAGGGTGATGGTAGTAACAGGAGTTCAAAAGGTTAAATGAAAAGGTCAAATACCTGTAGGCCTACATTCTGGTTTGTTCAGGAAATGGAACGAATGCATTGATAGCTTATTGCTTTAACAATTAGTCTTCCATATGTTTTAAGGTTTTTGGTTGTTTTTTTTTCTCAGATATTTAGATTTTTGTATTCATGTTTGTTATGTTTTGGTAAATGTTTTACAGGGCTCGCAAATGTATAAGGTCATTTGAGTGCGCGGGACACATTAAGCATTTTCAGCTGGGTAGGAATTAATTTTAAATTTTGCCCGAGTGCAGTTGAAACCTAGTCTTATCGGTTTTTGGACCACCAAGGGATCTTTAATAGTGCAATCTGCACACAGGACCTCCAAAGTTTTTTTTTCCTTATCCGAGAAAGCTAGGTGTTGGATCTTACCTACCCAATGATCAGAGGTGCGTCTGAAGGACAGCAGTAAGAAGGAGCCAGGAGTAGCAAAAGACCTATTGAACAAGAGATGAACATTGTACCTCTAGACCTTAAGAGTCTCCCTTTTGTGTTCAAATTGTGTTAAATGTAATTACTACAGAAAAAAAAGTGCTTGAAAACAGATAAACTCACATAGCACTCATTTGTACATACCATCCGACACACACACACACAGACACACACACACACACACACACACACACACACACACACACACACACACACACACACACACCAAACCATACACAAATAAACACACA
>NW_004797757.1:479060-483684 GCF_000002075.1 Aplysia californica
CACACACACACACACACACACACACACACACACACACACACACACACACTCACACACTCTCACCCACAATGCTTTCTGTAAAATGACTATGACTATGTGCAAGCTTGTTTCAAGATTTCCTCTCACTTCCTTGTGTGAGGAGCTGGTTAAGTAAGTGACTGTTTTGCTGCCCTTGAGATTTCTACAGTAATTTTGTGATATTTCTGTAGCAACATGTGCCTCCCGTCCCTGTCCTTTCCTCTTCTCCTCCTCCCCTTATCCCTCTGTTCTATTGCCCCTAGCCTCCCCCTCCCCACCAATTAAAAAAAAAAAGAAATAGAAAAGTGTTTTAACTTTTTTTTAAATGGAAAAAAAACTATAATTTACGTTGAATGCGATTATTGTCATCGATCCCAGTTTGCACTGTACTGTAAGGTAAGTCTTGTTAATTTCAGTATGTTGTGATAATATTATAATATTCTGAGCCTAGATGGTCACATTTCCCAAATTTATAAGACTTTTAGGGAGCAGCTTGTGCTGGACATTTATTATTGGGTGACAAGTAATTGTTCTTTTCATGTATGTGTTGCAGTATTCCCAAGCAGTTTTACTTTATTTGAATAACTGAGAAGCCCTCTCCACTCTCCATTTAAATTTGAGTCGAGGGTTGAGTTTCAGACTTGTTTTATGTTTTAGTAAGAGTTTCATGCACTTGCGACATGATCAGGTCACATAAGTGCCGAAGATGAGTGGTGTTACAAGAGAGTAACAAACATAGACAAGAAGAAGGACAGATGAAGCCGACTGATGTTTGATAAAAGAGAAGGGGCAAACCACACCAGAGCAACCACTCGTGCGTTTTAGACTTGTTTCAAGGCAAGTCAAGGTCTTGCAAGAGACAGGGTTTTTGATTTAGCATTCATCTCTTATAGGGAGAGGCTTAATGATAGATTTGAACCCATTTAACCTAGAACTAAAGGTGCATAAAGCTATTGAAAAGTACAGTGGGGTTCACTTAAACTGAAACCTTTGGGACCACCAAATTTTCTTTGCTTTGGAAATGTTTTCAGTTTAGAGTGATTGTTTAAATAGTGAAGTAAAAATTTGGGGATTCTATTTTCTTTTGGTTTAGGCTGTTTGCAGATTAAGCGTGTTTGGTTCAAATGAATTCCACAGTAGTTTTGAAGCAAAATTATTTGGAAAACTTGAAGTCATTGTAACAGTTGCCCTACCAGCTCTTCAAATGTTCTGGTTTCACCCTCAATGTGTTTTATCCCAAGCTAAACAAAATAGACAAGAAGGTGGAGTGTTTGAAATCTTAAATTTTGTAGTATAGATCACTCTGTTTCTCGGTTATCTAAATTAAGATCTGTGGGGTTTGTACTTCCATATTTGCTCATATTTTGTTGACAAGGTATGAAATTTTGTTTAGTATTTCATTTGTCTTACTTGAAAAGATTATTGTTTCACAGTACATCCCTTAACAACAATCATCAGTGTAGCATTCATTACTATAACAACATTATCTAGTCAAGGCTTAATTTGTGAAGCCACTCCACTCTGTATGTAGCTATATTTTTGCGTTGTTATATCTGTGAATCTGAACGTGTATAAAAGGTGTACAGTGAGAACTGAGTAGCAGATAACTCTTTAGTTGTAAATTACATACCAGGCTTTATGCAGTGACAACCATTTTTCATTAATGATTTGACAAATGTATCATTTTATTGAAGATACTAATATTTGATGATAAAATGTGTGTGCAATTGAATATATTCTACACATACTTTCTGTGTTTGCCCTGTATTGTACGTCTAAATGTAACTATTGTTTTTGTATACCCATGAGAGTTTTAAACTTGACTACACTGTAACACATCCTCCTGCTGAGTTGTTAAGTTCAAAGTTTGAGTACACAATAAGCGAATCAACATGCTAACAGTTTTTCAGTTCCAAAGAAATCTAGATGGACAGTCAGAAGCAACAGCAGAGCATGTGTTGATGGCCTGTGAACATTTCAGTATTTTCACCAAGTCACAGGCACTGCTGTTGGAGAAAGAAACGCCTACACATGATGCTTAGGGCCTTCACTTATATGCCATGTGTTCAAATTCACATAATGACTGCTCAGTGTAAGACTCAGTCATCATATTATGTTACTTTTCAAAATGGCCTATAGAGGAGGCTTACACAAAGCAATCAATGAGAACTCGAAGTATGCTGGAGAAGTAGGAATGTCAAGGTCACTCACAACACAATTGCAGAAGTTTTTGTTGTTGTTGCTTTGAGGAAACTAAACAGTGCTTACTTAAGTTCCCATTATGACTTTAGCAAAAGTGAATATACAGTTGGGCACGGACGACACAAACACAGAAAACTCACAATCATGGATAGCTCATACAAATTGCCATTCCTGGCTGATATCTCTTTAATTTTTCATTATCAGTTAACTCCAATCAAGAATTATGGACGTGTTGAATACATTTGTCAATCCCCAACGTGTTTGAATAACCGTGCCCAATTGTAGGTTCTCGTAGTGCCCGATAATAAAAGGTACAAAGGCAGGAGCAGTGTTCTACATATTGCTATTATAATAATCCAATCAAGAAAAAGTAGGCTACTTGTCGGAAACACAACCTTCACAAGGGCTTTGTTGTTTAATTTGTGTCTCCCACATGCAGCTGACCTGAACAAAGAAAAACGTTTCGCAACACGGTGGAATCGGGCACATGGAGTTATTGGTGTCCTCTTAAAGCTTTTTTGGGGAAAATACCCATCTATCTTGAATAGAGGTCAAGATATTTACTATTTGAAGTAGGGAAGGGTCATCTGGTGTCAGAGGTAAAATTAGCGAGAAAATGGCCGCCAAAGTGTGGTGACTTCCAAAGCTTGAGTGTTCTTGGAAACTAATGTAACATTTTTTGTGCCTTTGATCAGTTTTTCAGTAAAATCTACACAGAAATGTGTTTTTAAATTAGCATAAAAGATGTTGTACCAAAAAAAAAAGATTGATAAAAATTACCCAATGGGCGAAGATATGTTGGTTTCTACTGTTTCTTTATTTTGAGGAGCGCCAGATTTCACCACAATGCCACACATATAGGGCTTCTGGTAGCACCTAACAATGAAAGGTAGGAACACTTAAGTGATAAACGTAATACTATAATAATCTAATCAAGACAAAGTCCTCATTGGCCACACAACCTTCACAAGGGCATTATTATTTAATCTCTCTCTCTCTCTCTCTCTCTCTCTCTCTCTCTCTCTCTCTCTCTCTCTTCCCTCTCTCTCAGGACATCCCGCAGGAGAAAACGAAGATGAGAAATGAAGAACGAGGAGAGAGTAGCCGGGGCCAGGAGTCGCGTCAGGCCCATCGCCATAGGTCTTGATTTCCTTCACCCCTCGCTCTCTCGCCAGACATAACGGAAACACTTAAAACACCTACATTTGACCGCTTTATGTTTTCAGAAGCAAAATGATTATTTATCCCCTAACCCTCATCCCCCCTCCCCCGCCTCACTCATATACACTCAGACACCCTCCAATAAAAACACACCCCAATAAAAAAAATATGTCTGACCCACCTTCATATTTTATGATTACCTTTACTTCGTGGTCGTTAACCAAGTCTCCGTACTTAGGTGAAGCGCTTTCAATACATAAAGCTGACCACTTTATTCTCAGAACTTTGAAACCCCCCCCCCCCTTTTCCCCTAAGAAAATAAAAACACAAAGTAATGATCATACACACATCTACACACTTAACACTGGAATAAAAAAAAATGAAAGAATGTAAAGCCTTTGTTTTATCAATAAATGTATGAACCGAATTCCCCATTTAACCCTATCCATACGTCGTGTTCTACTGACGTATCCATACGTCGTGTTCTACTGACGTATCCTTACGACGTGGGGAACTCTGTGCCCCCACTTTCCAAAGAGGAAAGTCACTCGTTAATCCGATCCGTACGCTTTGCATAGCAGTGTGTCTAAGTGGGTATTTTTTTTAGATATAATGAAAGTTTCAAAGAGATCTTGAAACTAGAAGTGTTCTAAAATGTGAAGAGTACAACCCCTGGGGTACAAAATGACCCTACGCGTACGGATAAGGTTTAAAAAATATTTTTTCTTCTGAAGCTCTGCCACCATAATAAATAACTCAGTTTGAATCCACTGACGTAATGGAAAATGATTGTGTGATGTAATACTTCGGTATAAACAGGCATTCCTCATCATCATCCGGTGCCTTGCCGACTGGCGTGGGCGATCATGGACCGCTTCACTGTCTGCGTTGCAGCAGCAATGGTGTCTGTCGTTCTTGTTGTTCCCAGCCGGGCCATGTTGTCAATTTGTCCAGTATCTTTTCCCTCTGTCTGCCTCTGTTTCTCTTTCCATCAGACTTGCCCGTTGTTACAATATTCTCCAATGCTTCTTTCCGCATTATGTGTCCATTGAACTTTGCTTGTCGCTTTCATATAATATTCGTCATAAGCTGCCGTCTGCAATTTGCTTCAACCAAGACTTCTTCATATTATGTTTTTCTAGCTGTCCATGGGATACGCAGCATGCGTCTTGTGAACCACAACTCTGTCGCCTCAATTGCTCATTCCAGCAGTCTATTGATGGTCCATGCTGCGCACCCTTCT
>NW_004797757.1:483784-492341 GCF_000002075.1 Aplysia californica
ATATATATATATGTATGAAGCTGACCTGAACAAAGATAGTTATTATTCCCAAAGAACTTTGGATATCTTTAGTTTCTAGAAATAATGCTTGACATTTATTATCATGAAACTGAGTCGCAGCAAGACACATTTCAACGACCCTGTAGACTTATACCAATTAAAAGAAGATTAAAGTCATGGTTTTGTTTTTTTGTAATTCCCTTTCCTGAAAAAGTTTCGAAGTAAAATTATCCATAAAAACTCCACAAATTGAACATTTTCACTTTCAGCTCTTCAAAAGCTCCCCTTTGATCCTTCATATGTAAGGCAGCATGGTGAAATCAGGCGCTCGTCAAAATAATGAAAGTCAAGAAATTGGCATTTCCCACAGTTTTGGGAATTTTTATTGAACTTTTGTTTTTTGGTTCAACACCTTTCATGCCAATTAAAGAGCACATTTCGGAGTGGGTTTTACTTAAAAACGTTGAGCTAAAGGCAGAAGAAATGTAAATCTCTCGAGCTAAAGAAATAACTCAACTGTGGTGGCCATTTTCTTGCTAATTTTACCTCTGAAACCAGATGACCCGGAGCTCCTTCAATCACACATATCTCGACTTCTATTCAACATGGATGGATATTATTTTTACCCAAAACAAGGAAAATGGACAGGCCTTAAGATGATACCATCAACTCTGTTTGCCCCAAAATTGACGAGAGCCTGATTCTACCGTGTTGTGTCAAATGTTTTTTCAGCATTGACTCAGTATTAATAAGAATAAGAAGGTAAGGTGTCTCAATTATTATGGATACATTTTTTTTCTGGTTTGCTCCAGACAAAATTTGGCACTTATCAAACTAACTTCTTCCTGAACGACATGATAATGATAATAATAATAAAATAATAATAATAACTGTATTTATATCGTGTACACACTTTACAGCATGCTCTATGCGCTTTACTTTTCAACCATTATTACCCCAGAAGACCATAAAACACTCCGAAACATTTTCAGCCTCCAAGGAAGCATACAGTGCAAGCTGCGATTGCACACCCTCAAGCACTAACAAACTGACAAGATCTTTCCCTGTCTATAGCAGGGTATCCATTTCCACTGGGTGAAAGTGAGGAAAATTTGTGTAAAATGCCTTACCCAAGAACACAATGTCAGGCCCTGGATGGGATTCGAACCCATGACCACATGATTGCGAGTCTAAGAACCTAACCACTGGGCCAAAGATGCCACATTGGCGACCTGCAATTCATGAAAGGGATGTAACCTGGGGCTGGTTGCTTCGTACAAGCACAAGTTAGCATTGAAGAATTACATGGCTGTTGGCACATGTTACTTCGTTTTAGAGCAACACAAAATTGCTTAGCAGACAGCTTCTTTAAATTCAAGGTCATATATTGCCAATAGTAGCAACAAAATATTCACTTATTTCCATGATCAATAAATTTGCCAGAGGAATCATAATCATTGCTCCATTATTTGTATTTGTGAGGAGTTTTTCAACATTTGTACAAATAAATCTCATCCAAAATTCAACTTAACCGTTGGGATCTGTAAAAAAGAAGAGGTACTGGGACTCAAGAAAAAGATCAACTTAACCGAAGATCAACTCAAGCGGAGTCACCTGTACATACATGATGCATGTAATATATTTTATCAGCGCAACAGACTTCAACTTTTTTCTCTGTAATGGTTCTTCATGACCATATCCTTTCAATGTTTGTTTTCGTGTTTGAGTTAATTAAGAGAGGTACCCTGACAGAACAGCGGCCATTTAATACAATTGTTTGTTTTTTGTGTGTTTTTTTTTGGTAAGTGTTTTACGGCGTTCGCAACTGCATAAGGTCATATGAGCGCGCGGGACACACCTAATACTTTTAGTTGGTAGGAAATTTTGAATTTTGCCCGGGTGGCGGCCTAAGCCTACTCTTATCAATTTTAGACCACCAAGGGATCTTTAACGTGTGCAACTTGCACACGGGCCCTCCTACCAGAAGATCAGGGGTGTGGCAGAAAGACAGCTGTAAGAAGTAGTCAAGGAGTAGCAGTAGAAAGGCTGCAGAAAGAGTCAGGAGCCCAGAGGAGGGGGCAAAGGAGGTGAGGGGGTGGGGGCAGAAAGAGGAGACGAAAGCAGATGACAGAATATTGCTGGAGAGCAGGAAAGGAGGTGAAAGGAGACATTTTTTAGAGAAGAACATTTTTCGGTCGCTACCCAGATTCGAACCCGGGAACTTTGAATGAGAGGCCAACACCTTAACCTCTTGGTCACAAGAGCCCCCTTTAATACAATGAAAAGGCAAGGCAGAAACAGCAGAGGGATAGAAAAAAAGAGAGACCTACCTGTGGCACCCTTCAACCACCCTCACATCTTTTCAGATTGTGTAATATCTCAAACAGACAACATGGTGATTCAAAAGGAAACACACCTGACCCATATCTGACAATTGCACCTACCCTTCCACAACTTGAAGTACAGTCAAACCTCCTACTGTCAGGTTTTGCCAAAGAGCACCTAAACATAGTATTCAGGCCTTCACACCACCACCAGCCAACTGTCTCAGTTGTACGGTCTTTATTTAACTAATATATATATAAATTTGCCCCGTTGTACCGCCAGCAACTTGACTGCCAAAGGTACACATGGTGCACTACACCCACTGGTTGGCTATCGTACTTGATCATCTTTCTTTCACGAGAAAGACAGAGTGACAGAGAGAGAAGACTCTCGGCTCTGAATACATGCACACATAATATTATGTACACATGTTTTTTTCCCAACAAAAAGACACTTTTCAAACTCAGATTGCACAGTAAAATCATGTTTCTCAACTTTGTGCAGTCGGGGCTAAACAACAGAGGAACCCTGTTGAATCGCCAGCCCCGCCGTTCCGCCGACTTCATGCTTGTCCCAAAGGTCATGGTATAACGAGGTTTGACTGTACAAGACACAGAGAAAAGGGCCTTCTTTGATAATTTTTTAAAATGATGTGTTTTAGTAAGAGTTTAACAGCACTTGCAACACAATAAGCGCCGAAGATTAGAGGGGTTACAAGAGAGTAGCAGACATGAAAAAGAAGGAGGGATGATTGATGTTTGATAGGAAAGAAGGATCACACCCCACCAGAGCACCCACCAACCACCCACGTTTTTAAAAATTAAGAGTAAGAGCTATCCAGGTAACATACAAAGAAAAGGAGAACAGATAATTGAGTTTAAGTAAAGAGAAAAACAAACACACAATAGCTGTCATTTAGTGTAGGGAGTTTAGTTTTTTAGCTCGAGTTTTATGACAATTGCAACACATTTAGGTCGTACAAGTGTCGAAGATTAGAGATGTTACAAGAGAGTAACATAGGAAAGAAGGATGAAACCACACCAGGGCACCCTCACTTCTCAGGGAAGTAGCAAAACAGACAGAAACAATTGAGTTTAAAAAAAGAAGTAGAACTTACCAGCGGTCCCTTCCAACCATCTGCTGGACAATATAAGAACGATAGATTTTGGATAGGAAAGAAGGAGCAAAGAACAGTGCTAGAACACTGCAGTTTATGTTGTCCATTTGTAGGTTACAATAATACAGTGCGATCTCTAAATTTTACCCCAAGCACAGAGGTTAGTAGAGTTTTTATGGCGCTCGCAACTCTTCATAAGGTCATATGAGCGCCAAGGGGTGGATGTCAACAGAGAAGTCTTTACAGGGAACCAAGCTTACTCTGCTCACCACAGAGGTTTTTTAAACATTGGACAGTAGCAGGGGCAAAATACACTACAGCACAGAACCCACAAACAGTGAATAAAGAATTCCTTGTTTGTTAGAGTAAAGAGAAGCACATTGTCACAATTAGAACAGTCATATAGTGAAGGGAAAAAGTGTTTGTTTTAGTAGAGGTTTTTTACGGCGCTCGCAACTGCATAAGGTTATATGAGCGCCAGAAGATTAGAGGTATTACAAGAGAGAAACAAAAATAAAAAAGAAGAAGGGGAAATAAGGACAATAGATATTTGATAGGAAAGAAAAAACAGAGTAAGACAGACAAAAACATCAGAGGGAAAGAACAGAAGCAGAAACTACTAGCAGTGCCCTCAAAACCCACAAGTATTCTTTGTGTAACTTTAAAATGAGAAACAACAACAAAAAGTTTTTAAAAGTTTTAGTAGAGGTTTTACGGCGCTCGCAATTGCATAAGTTCATATGAGTGCCAGAAGATTAGGTGTTACAAGAGAGTAACAAACATAAAAAAGAAGAAGGGGAGATAAGGACGACAGATGTTTGATAGGAAAGAAAAAGCAAACCACACCAGAGCACCCACCAAACACTCACAGAAGATTAGAAGCCTTACAAGAGAGTAACAAACATAAAAAAGAAGAAGGGGAGATAAGGACGATAGATGTTAGATAGGAAAGAAGAAGCAGACCAAACCAGAGCACCCGCCAACAACAAAAATAAATTCATCAAGCTATATAACAGATTCAGCACAGTGTACAGCTGCAGTCTCCCTAGCCTAACCTGTTTCAAAATGCCTATTAAAAAAAACAAAACAGCAAAAACTTGAATTCAAACTCTCAATTACATATTGTATTCCATCTTTTATTTTGATGATAAAAATGAGGGTGAATAACACCAACAAAAAATGCAATGAATCTGACAAAAACAAATGAATGTTTAATTAGTACATTGACCAAAAAAGTGCGTAAATTTATGTTTACAACAAGAAATAGGAATGAAGTGATCAAATGCGCACATAATATCTATATAGACAGCTCTATAATAAAATTAGCCCTTAAATAATTATTTATAGTATATCCTTGAAAATAATAATTGGTAGTTTTGACAACGTCACAGAGCACAGGGAAACTGAAAAAAAAAAGGGGAAAAAAATATAAATACAGGTACTCCGAGTACATAAAAAGGCATACACATCATAGTTGCAGTTCAGCAATCTAACTAGTGAGCCAGCAAGCATAAATTAGTTTCAATATGATACATACATCTCTGTTTACTGCTTCAAAAAAGCAACCTAGATATTTATTTATTTTTACACAATACCATAAATCACAAAGTCCGCAACTGCAAGCAACAACAGATCTCAAAGCATCTCAAACACAGGACATGACATACAACCTTGTCTTTTGTTCAAAGCGTTACTGCCAGCACATTCAGCAAACAGAAGAAGCAACATGATTACTGTAGTACTCAACAAATATATAAAAATTATCAAAAACTTATCATTTTCACACTGTACAGAATATGAATGTGTATGGCTTACAGGTTCACAGGCAGAGCGAGCACAGTAGTTTGGGAGAGAAAGAGACTTGACCACAACTTCACACCTCACAATCACCAACATCAAGCAGTCGGATAGGGACCAATACAGAATTCTCTCCAAAAGTAGGCAATGAACTGATGCAGGGTTTTCAAGTACGTGCTCATTTCAAAGACAATACAAACAAGGAGATTCTGAGTGAGATGTGTTCAACTTTCATCTCGCAGACATTCCCAACAATAGTACATCATCAGAGAAGAGAGTGATGTTTCTGACAGCCTTGCACAACAAACACAATCAGTCATACAAGCCTAGAAGTGAAAACGCTGCATATTCACAAGAGCAGAACATTTCAGAGCAGGCTAAGCTCAGCTTGTGACCTACAAGAGGTACACAGTGGTTCGGAAAAAAACAAAGGCTCCTTACATGAACTTTGCATCTCACACATTACCCAATTTCTTACAAAGTTTTTATGATGTGTGGCATCATGGATGAACCGGTGAACAATCACAATTCTATACCACAGTTTTGTAACAAATCAAATTTTCCACAGAAAAATAACCGACCTGAGCTGGTTCTTTTTTTTAAAGAAGATTTTAACTTTGCCCAAATAACAAAAGAAATGATGGCAAAATCAGAAATTAATGAAGAGGAATAAAGTACCAGGAACTCAGATAATTCTACATACTGAAAAAAAAAAGTTTCCCTCTCTTTCCACTCACAGGAGAGTCACCATTATTTACTAAATTTCTACAGTACGGGTCCCAATATAGGAGAAATTTTGGCTCGAAAAAGGGTCCTACATATTGTGTGAGGGAATATCCAACATACAGCCACACCAATCTCTTGAGATTCAATACACACAATTCCACAATCACTTCATCAAACAGTCTACCATCCTCAAGTCCAGGCCCAGTGATCAAATATACACTTTTAGTATCATCAAATGGAACAAAATCACAAAGTCAGATCTCTCAGAGATATATAGATATAGATAATATATAGTGCTGATATTTCCAATTTCACAACCTGCTGAGCTTTCCCCCCACTGGCACCACATGTACATATAACTCTCAGCCCACAGTCCCTTCCCACGTTCTGTAGCTCTACACGATGCTGGTGACCTCGTATTATAATATATTGTGACACATGTAGGGGAAAGAACAATACCAACAGGGAAAGAAAGACAGTCCTGCAAGTATTTAAATAAAACTGAAATAATCTAAACGGCGAATATTCATTCTGATGAGTCAAGGACAGGATATTCCTTTAAAGTTTCTTTAGTGTGCAAGAGCCCTTCCTGTTAAATATTACTAAATTAACTTAAAAGGCAGTATTCGGACACTGAACAAACTCTGCCCTCAAAAGAGTGACCCTTGGGTACAACACATCCCGAGGTATGAACTCTGAACTTCATGGAGCCAGTGCTTTTCACACTAACTTATTTTTTGTAGTTGCGAAAGAAACACTACTAGACAGAAGCAGGTCATTTATTGGGGGAGGGGGGTGTTACAATCTTGCTAGTAATCTGCCAAAAAAATGCAGGGAATTTAGAAAAAAAACCTAATTGCTTCTTCTAGTCTTACCACTACAGGTAGGCTACCTGCAGTATACAGTCAAAATCTGCTCAAATCTTAACCTGTGAAAGCCCATCACCTGTAAAAATGACAATTTCCTACTTCCTCCCTTCGATTTTTATATTATAATGACACTGTCCAAGATGTTTATCTGTCCAAGACAATCACTTTTCTCCACCACAATTGGTCGCCAACTTAGACAATTTCTTCTGTATCTCTACAATATCTTAACAGCTTCCTCTATTCACCCACATTTGCAAAACCTGGAAAATGCTCAAGTTCAGATTTGTATCTTACATTCTGATTCTTTTTGCTTTTTGTGATCCTCTACTTCATTAACTGACACAAAACTTGTTAGCGAGGAATTCTTAAAATTGAAAGTACTGCAGAAGCTACTTCAGATCCCCCCATCACATTCAGAGTAAATGTATGTATATATATATAGATATATAGAACATCTACAGTATCATGAGACAAACCCCTACCTTGTAAACCTTTCCACAGTTCACCCTATCGCACGCTGATATGTGGTGTAATACACTTCTACTACAGATGGTGGCATAAAACAGTTTACAGTCCTCACTCAGGCCAAAAGCTAAAGCTAACGCACCTGGGTATTGAAGAAGCAAGCAACAGTACAGCTTTTTTACTACGTAATGGGTTAGTCAATTGGCATCTATTCAATGAACACTAAATTCTTAACACTGTACTCTACAATAACTCACCAAGGATTCATACTATTTCTTCTCTTTCAAACACGCTATTTATTATTCTCTCTCTCTTTCTCTCTCTCTCTCTCTCTCACACACACACACACACACACAAAGTATACACACACTGAAGCATCTATTCACTTAACACTATTATTATCAATTTGTTGTGATGGTTGCACAACAGGTGTGTATGTATGTCGATCTATAAAAGTATATACCTGAGTCAAAAAAAAGTAGTTCAGTTCTTGAAAACAGCTGAAAACAAAATTTACATATACAGGAAGCTCTCATGAATGATTAATGATTGGACAATACGCTTCCAGAGGTTAGAATACGCTTCCATGTTACATTTGCATGATTTCAGTATACATCTGTAATGGTAGTGAAAACATCTGAGCACGTGTGTATGATCGAATAAATACTATCAACCGTCCTGAAACAGAACTTGTAGAACCCCTTGTGCAATATTCAGAGTACTCTTTTCCTCAACACACCGAGGCATTAACATCAACAACAAAGCATCCAGTAACAACTTTTTACATCATCAGAAATTTCACAATATATGATCAAGCATTTGCAGCTGATTGAGTCTTCCATCAACACCCATCCCCTTCATACTTTCAAATAATAACAGCAGTGACAGCACACACATCCCTATATCTCCTCCCCCCCCCCTCTTTATTCCCTTCTCCTTTCACTACTTCAAAAAGTTCCCAGCAAAGACTGCAAGCAACCTTACACACTCCTCTACTTGATATTACCAAACCAAATAAAAACCCCCAAAAAGAACAAGCAACTCATAATTCACATTCCAGTGTTTCACAACAATAAGAGGAATGAAAAAGCTCCCCACATGACGCTATACTCTCAACTTATCTTTGGTTTCCCTCATTTAACTGAAAGTATGACGTGTCGACGTCATAACGAATATTTGCAGTTAAGTATCCTGATCGACAATAACTTCACAATAACTTCAAGCTGGCTAGTTAACTCCAGTTTACTACTTCAGCGCC
>NW_004797757.1:492441-511265 GCF_000002075.1 Aplysia californica
TGAGTGCCAGCGTGTAAGTACAGCTCCTTAGCTTTCCCTATGATCCTCCATTCTGCAACTGACCTTCGTGGCAACTTCCAAATGATAACTAAAACAAGCTACAAAATACAAGGAATTCATTTGCATCCCAAAAGACTATGAACTCCCATGCAAGTGTGGACAAAAATGTTGTGTGTAATCTATTTACAGATCTCATTGAAAATCTGCAATCAAAATTCATAGCCTTTCTACAAAGTCTTTACAATCAGTTTAGATTACGACCACAATCATTATGAGGAATGAGAACACACAAAATGATTCACTTATTCCTGTTATGATCTAAACAACAAAATCCACCATTATTGCTAAAATGCTTTTTCCAGGAAATAATGCAAAAGCAAAGAGGAACGTGATGACACATCACTTCATTTGAAAATGATTAATACTCTGTAGATCAACATCATTCAGTCACATTCCTTACAAATTGTGCTCACCACAGATTTCCTTTTTTGTGTATCTGGAAACGACATCTAAAGCTTTAATCTTATAAGTCATACAGGTGAGCAAAACTAAATCCATTTGCACAACAGAATATTATCATAATCATGAAATGTCCAATGACTGTGTCATTTTGCCAACAGCAGTGCTACTAGGTTCACCCACAGCTAACAAACTGAATACCCAGTATCAAACTGCTACAGCTCTACTCTGTACCTGCCAATACAGAAAGATATCTTGAATAGACATGCAGCTGTCTGAATACTCAATTCATTTCTTCAGTCCATAGCTCAATAAATGTTGGTATTGTTTAATAATCCCCTGGCAAAAAATCTGTAAACTCAAGTAGAACTGACATTCGCCCTTGTACCCAGCACATTCTATACCAATCAAATCAATCCCTCTTGGTCAAGATGCACCCAGTCTCTCCCTGTTTGTTTCACCTTGGGAGTGAGGTGAGAAACCACGAGAAACCACAATCAGTAAACTTGACCGTCACAGAAACAATTCCCCCACATTCATTCTTCTAACCACCAAAACGCACTACTGTACAACTCCACGCGTATCCAGTCAGGAGATGACCCCAAACACAATGGGATGCTGCTCGCTTTCAGTCCACCTGTCCCAGCATTGATGAACAAGTCCCAGACAGTGTCCGTGAAAAGCAACAACCCCTACTACTCACACACCCGTTGCCCTCTCTTGTTGCACAGGAACATACACAGATGTACTTAAGGAGTCAGCTCTGATGTGGCATGTTGCAGTATCCAAACACAGCAACACAAAATCTCTCACAGAAGCGCGACATTGATCCAGCTCATGGGGATGATGGGCGGGGGCACGGATAAACATATTGCTCTTAAATGCACATTCACCATGTATCTTGCAACAACAACAACAGCCACGATAATAAAACAGATAGTAATATAAATCTCCTGGTAAAAAAATACGTAGTATATACAGGCAGAGCAGCGGCTCACTGACAGCCCTGACAGTCACAGGTTGATGTCCAGCATTCAGAAAGCAAGTGCGAGTGGCACAAAACAGCCTTGTGTCCTCACTCACACACAACTTTGCTGACCTAACTACACCTATCCCCGCATCCTTCTGCTCCATGGTACACAATATACATCAGCGTTTCTCTTCCATTAGTGTTTGTTTGTCTCTATACGAACCACTTTCCTCAACTCCCACCGTACACACTGGCCTTGAGAACAATAAATAACGTGCATGCAAGTCCTCACAGGGTCCACAGCCTCCAACACCACAAAAACTTGTTTTGTTTTGTTAATGAATTGTCTTAATCTTTCACAAAGTCCACGAATTAACAGTCGATGCAACAACATGAGCTTGACGCCCTCTGGGAGGGAAAAGGCGAATCCAAACTCAAAAGACTCGATTCCTCTCTACTTTTCGTTTAAAGTGTTTCCCGTCCATCTCTTCCTCTTCGCCCCAAGTCAGGCTGGTAACCGGCGCCTGCAGTCTCCCCATGCGGGAGGATATTTCACTCTGAGGTCCGGCCAGCTTGACCCAGCCCAACAAAACACCACCACGCTCCCACTGACGGGAGGGGGGTGTCTCCGTCCCCGGCGACGATAGTGGTGGATGGAGGCAGAAGTGAAACCACGACAACACCTGGACACATCTGCACACTGTCTGTCCTCTCACACATCAGCATGTGCATAAACGCTAGCTCTCCCATGCCACTGTGTCGGCCCTCTCATCTTCTAAAGTCTTCATGAGGTTTCACGAGGCCCTCTGGTCAGACACAAGGGAGAAACATTATTAGGCATGGACTTGACATTGAAAGAAAAAAACGACTAAAAATTATGGTGATCTATAGAAACTGACCGTTTTTCTTTGACTGTACAGATGTAAAAATCCCCATAAGCTGACAAATACAATTAAACTTGTTCTAACAGCCACCTGTATAAGACAATGCCCTGTACAAACAGCCACATCTTATTTCCTCTTGCACATTTTTTTACATTATAATAATAATGACACTGCATAAGATGGACACCTATCTTAGACGACCAGACTTTTTCTCCTCAACAATGAGTGGTCGTCTGAGTTTCGAATGTGTGTTATAAAAAAAGTGATGGTATTCACCTGCTTACATTCACATCCTTACAATTTACCATAAAAAGGAGAGGAACTATCCTCAGAAATATTCAAAGTTAAGCTATTTAGATTTAGCAGAGGTTTTACAGCGCTCGCAACAGCATAAGGTCATATGAGCGCCAACAAAGTTAAGCTATAAAATATTTAAATTGCACTTTTTATTAATCTCTTGATAAATCATCTTAAAAGTGCTCATCATTCATAGTAGATACTAGTTTCAAGAGTATTACCTCTATCATTCTTGCAGGTTGTCCCTCAATTTATTCCAAGCAACCTCTCCCACCCAGCTGTGTCTTCCGACAATGAGCAAACCCTTGACCCGATACTTTTAATCTTTTTTCTCAATGTACACTTACGTCATTCTTCCAGCATTTTAATGCAAAACTGAACACAAGGCCTGATTTAATACAGGGTAAAAAGGCTGAATTTGCTATGAATAAAAGTGAATCTTTTACCCTGAACGTTCTATGGCTAAATGATGTGAGAACTAGGGCTCACAAAAATCTCCAACCAACATCAAAAGACAATGGTTGCTAGACAGCATGTGTCCTTACATTTAACAGATAGCTCAAAAACTCAGCACTGCACTGAAGAAACCAACAATGCTCCTGTATATTCTTGCACGTTCTCTGATTTCTAATTTCTGATAGGCATCTCCATTTCTTCTATTTGTTATGCCTTTGAATTCACCACTGAAGACAATTTTAAAAAATAAACAAATAAAGCAGCATTAATTCAGCTGATCAATTTCACTGAGCAAAAATATCATCTTGATATTTAACAACTTAAAGAAATGCACTTACCGTTATAAACTCGGAGTATTGCCTCACACACAAATTTATACTGACTCTGAAATACAGAAACATTGAAATATGACTATCAAAACATAAAATTGAAAACAAACAATATGCCACCAAAAAAAAACCCCCATCATGAATAAGAACTGGCATTTCCCAAAATACACAAACAAACCAATATTGTGATCTTCAGGTACAAGTATATCAACTTATTAGTGTCCCAAAAACCCACAAATAACAAGTATCACTCAAATTCCTGAACATTATACAATAACAAAAGGGACCTCTATAAAAATGAAGATAGTAACAACAAAAAAGAATAAACTAACCCGAGACCAATAATCTTTCAGAATATACTCTTCTTTAATACAACATGTTATATCACCCACACACCCAGACCACCTACCTCAATACATAATATATAGAGAGGGGAGACAGGAACGGGGAGGGGGAGGACCAGTAGTGCTCTCCAACCACTCACGAAGCAGACAGATATATCAGAGAGGAAATTTAAAAAGTAGTAGGAACCAGTAGCATGAGCTATATAGGCCTACCTGTAAAAGGCTACAAATGTCAAAATCAGCCAATTCCAACAGGTGAGTGTAAAGGGGTTTTCTCAACTTACTGATCAATGAAGAAGAGAGATTCAAAGAAAAGAACAGTTTTCAGGTAAGGCTAGGCTCTGAAAAGGACAAGCTACATAGAAAAGTAAAGAAGGAAAAAATACTGAACTCACAAAAAAAAAAAAAAAAAGAGAACAAGAAAGAGATGTGCCTGGTCACTTGGCAGCGGACAATTTTGTTTCAGTAAATAACAAACACAATAAGGTCGTATAAGTGCCGAATATTAGAGGTGTTACAAAAGAGTAACAAACACCCACACACACAAAAGGAGGAGAGATAAGCTTAGTTTTAGTAGAGATTTTACGGCGCTCGCAACTGCATAAGGTCATATGAGCGCCAGAAGATTAGAGGTGTTACAAGAGAGTAACAAACATATAAAAGAAGGAGGGGGAGATAAGGACGATAGATGTTTGATAGGAAAGAATGAGCCAAACACGCCATAGCACCTGCCAACCACCCACGGAGGAGAGATAAGAATGACAGATGTTTGATAGGAAAGAAGCAGCAGACCACACTAGAGTACCCGTCAAACACCCACTTAGTTGACAATGAGAACAGGAAACTCACAGAAGTTTGGATAAGCATGGCTCTCTGATCCCGCATCTGCCGCACTATAGTCAGCGGGTACACAGGCTGGTTCGATTCTATAAGACACATTGCGGTTTCCATGGTGATGAGCACTCCTGTTCTTCCAATACCAGCACTGTTGGGTGGGATGGGGAAAGGAAGAGAAAAATTACCATTTTGTCAACAACTTCGTCAATAACCACAAAAAAGTAGGCATTTCAATAATAGGATCTATTTTCTGTATAAATTGCAACAGCTTGTGAAATCAACAACAATAATAACAATCATTGCATTTATATATCGCATACCCATGCTCTACAGCATGCTCTATGCACTTTACAACTATAATTACCTCAACACACTCTGTCAGAACACTCAGAAACCTTCTTGGCTTTCCTGGAGGCATACAGTGAAACCTGCAGATTACACGCGCTTAAACACTATCAACCTGACAAGATCTTTTGCTGTCTACAGCCGGGTTCCCATTCCCACTTGGGTCAGTAATATTAGCTTTTTTTTTTTAAAGAAAAGAAAGGCAGAAAGAAAAAAGAGAAAAATAAAATTTAGAAAGGAAAATCAGTATTAAAAAAAAAAGAATTCAAAGAGGGAAAAAAACACAGAAAGAAAGACAAAGAAAAAAAATGCTAGTGTTAGAAAAAAAACCCAGCCATGTCACGACCTCAGCGCCTTCTTGTCATATCTCCATTTTTAATAACAATAAAAACAGTTCATAACTGACTGTTAAGAAGAAGTCACATTTTTACTGTTTAAAAAAATGGAGATACGACAAGAAAGCACTGAGGCCGAGATATGGCACCCTTGCCTCACCTGCAGTGTACAACGGTGGGCTCCACCATGCCCTCTCGGTTCTGCCGCACTCGTATGACAAAGTGCAGGAAGTCGCTGGGGTCGTCGGGCACGCCGTGGTCCGGCCAGGCGATGTACTGCATGTGACGGATGTGCCGCTCCTCGCTCGTCTCCACGTGCGTCAGGTTGAATTCACGGAAAGCAAACGAGTGCGTCTCCTCCTCCTTCACACACGTGATCTGCAACGTGCCAAAGTCCTCCGTCTCGTAGAGCTGCGGCCAGTACTGGTGGCACTTGACGCGGCCGCGCTCCACTTTGGTGGTCAGCATCACCACTAGCGATGACTGCTGCTCCCACACCATCTGGGGACGGGAAAAGACGAAGTTAAAAAAAGGTTAAACGGTTTAGGTTCAACATCCCTATCAACACTAACTACTAGGTTAGTCAAGTGGCAGGACCTCCGAGTTTAACGCCCATCTCCAAAAGGAACACACCAAATGGGAAATTCGTACAAACTGCCTTTCCCAATGACATAAGGTCGGACTGAGCAGAGTCTCGAACCCCTGAATCTACAATCTCACGATTGTTAGTCCGGTAGCCAAACCACTACACTACTGACGCCACTAGACAAAGTTGGTCATGTTCTGTTGGAGAATGGACTACATAAAATAGAAAAAAAGTTTAGGTATCATGACCTATGAAAACATAGAGGGCTAAACTTTACTGCCACCTATGAACACAACCTACAGTCTATGAAAATGTCTATGAAGGCCATCCATTGCAGAGGAGTAAGGTGGTTGTCTTACACAGGTGGATGTCTTCGACAGTGTCATTACAATACAGAAAAAAAAAGCAAGGAGGGAAGTGGTTGCTTGTACAGGTGATTGCCTTGGACAGGTCGCCATTAAAGTAGGTTCAACTGTACTTCTCTATACGTGGTTTAGGAGCCAATGGACATTTTAATTAAATCTGACACAATTCAATACAGAAAGAATCACACATAATACCATGGCAGTTAATTCAGTCAGTTGACACTATAATTCATTTACTTTAAAAAAATTGTAACTATCATCAAGTCTGGCAAATGACAAGAAACGAGTATTCTAGACTCAGTTTCTAGACTCTTATATTTCTGTCCCCGGGTTTTATGCTCCCCGCATAATTTAGCAAAATTTGAGCATTTTTTGCAGTTTCTGATTAATTTCCTTTATCATTCTTTGTTAAAATTAAACAGAATCGCATAATTTCTGAATTTTTCTGACATAAAACGACCCGGACAGATATTTGGACTTAATCTCGATCCGGTAAGAAGAGGAGTCTTATTATGAGCTTCATTTAGCTCACTGATCTTTCAACACAATATAATAATAATAATAAATAATAATAAATAGCATTTGTATAGCGCATATCCCAGCTCGACAACAAGCTCTATGCGCTTCACACTATATCATTACCCTAGCAGACTATAAAACACTTAGAAACATTCTCAGCTTCCCTGGAAGCATACACTGCAAAAAGCTGATTTAGCAATCAAACACTTACAAACTGACAAAATCTTTCATTGTCAATAACCGTGTATTGCTCGTGAGTAGAAACCATGCATACAATCCTCTCTCTCCTGACTTGAAAAAAAAAAAATCCTGAACTCACCTGCCAAAAATCTGTGCAGGTGTTGGGCAGAGGTCCTTGAGCGGCAATGTAGCGGTTGACAATTCCTGATCCGGGGATTTCCATCTGGAAGAATTCACAGAAGATGTTAATCATGAATAAGACAACCCTCTAAGACAGGGTACTCTATCTGACAGTTCATCAGGCCTTCAACCATCAGCAATGTTGCTGTATTCAAAACTAACGTTTCTTTACATTTATTTCAAAAGGTGTTCCATGAAAAATTCTTAACATCAATATTATTATTGTGTCTTAAATATGGAGAAGCTGAAAATCACCTGCTCTGAACTACCCATTTCAGGGGAGACCTTGAAAACAAAACTACTGTCCACAAAGGTCTAAAATCAGCAATGTAAAGAAAGTCGAACTTCCCAAGTTGAGAGTGAAAAATAATCTTCGGCACTTGTCTGTTTATATGGAAACATAGGGTTCAGTGTAAAAAAACCCAACAAAAAACAGCAACAAATTTTAGTCTGAATTTGGAAGTCTATAATAAAGTCCAATATCGTAATCAAAGCAAGGGGTGAGGGTTAAGGAATGTCTCACAAGTTTTTTCAAATATAGCATTGTTTGGGTAAAGAGAACCACATCGACACAATAACACGCGAGCAGCACAGTGGAACTCGGATTCAACGAAGTCGCCGGGCCTGACCTACAATCTCGTTGAATGCGAGTGTCCATTATAGTAAACATTATGTTCTGTGTAGATAATTACAGGGACTGAGCGAATAGTGTATCAAGGGAAGTAACAAGTGGTGCCTAAAATGCTTGCATATTATGAGCTGGGCAAAAAAAAAGACTGATTCGTTCAAATGCACGCCTGTGTCATCTCGATAGTTTGCCAAAATGTTGTGTTGCTGTGTAGAGCCTAGCATACAGCAACTTTTAATTCCATAGACCAGCGCACCATTCATTATGTAGATCTACGTCAAGACTAGCTTATCATATTCATTGTACATTGTAATAATTCTCAGTGGCCGTGGGGGGGAGAGAAAGACTGTAACGCGTTTGTATCTCTGCGACATTCCACGCCCAGCCCAATGGTCCCGGGAATAGATAAAGTTCGTTGTTGGAGAAAAATGAGGGAAGCCACATCTGCGGGTGGGCTATTCCCCCAGGAAGTGACCTCGTTGAATCCGAGCTTGTTGATTTAAGTGTTCGTTAAATCCAGGTTATTTTTATAGATTTTAAAGAAGAAAAAACGGGGACTCCATCTCCTTACGTTGAATCTGAGTTCCACTGTATTGCGTACAGACGTAAGTCATTTTTGGCGGCCTTTGAGATATGTCTGTATGCAATACTGCCTGCAAACAATCATATTGTGCTGGGGGAACAAAATCAAGGGATCCCATCGCACTGTGGTGTCAAGGGGGGTGACACACAACAATCATCAGAATAGCCTTTTTCTTAAGTAGAGGTTTTAGGGCGCTCGAAACTGCACAAGGTCATATGAGCGCCAGAAGATTAGAGGCGTTACAAGAGAGTAACAAACATAAAAAAGAAGGGGAGATAAGGACAATAGATGTTTGATAGGAAAGAAGAAGCAAACCACACCAGAGCACCCGCCAACCACTCTCAGAAAAGCCTTTTACAATAAAAAGTTGTAAACTGACTGACAGCTGCACAACGATGAACTCACATTTACATAGTTGGCATTGATGTAATCTCCGCAGGCTCCACTCTTCAGCACTACTCGTGTTTGGTCATCTGAGGGGTGAAGGGCAACAGTTAGAACAAAAAACACAAAGACAGGTCAAAGATAAAACCTGGTTTACGTAACAAAGAACCAATAGTAGATTCTGTTATTACCCACTACAGAAAAATGACATTTTTAGTTAGGTTGTTGACGACCTATTCACATAATCTGATCACTTGGGTACAAAGAAATAATTATTTAGACAAAAAAAGAAGAAACTGTGGACACTTTTTAAGTGCAGTGCATGCACAGTGTAACAAGCATAAAGACAATAGCAATTTACAACTAGAAAAACACAACAGACCCTGCAACTCCGAAACGTAATTTTTAAATTGATTTTTCTTCTTGAAGAATGTGTTTCAACCACTTCCACAAATGTGTCACAGAACCATTTCAATGAATGTGTCACATAAACATTACAAAAAATGTGTTATATAAAACTATTTCAAACAACTTTTAAGACAAAATACAACTAGAGTTAACCACTTGAAATCCAGCAATACAACACAATTTTGTGCATATTTAAACACTCTGAGCTTGTACATTCACAGGCCTTCAGAGATGTGAACTCTTTCCACACAAAACTCACATGGTGATATGTCTCGATATCTATTTTTATTGATGTTGGCGTCCAACCGTGCTGCATTCAGTGTTAGACCTGGTTTCTTCCGATATAATTGCTGGCGGAGAGAAGAAGGCAATTCAAAGTTCCTGTTGTTAGTCTTCACAAACAATACCCTTCAGCGTAAGTGTGGTACGAAAAGACATTTGATCATGCAAGCAACTGACACAAACAGGTGCGTTATGACAATTTATCCAAGTTAAAAAAGATGCATATGCACCACACAGCAATGGTAGTCTTGTGCTGGTTACCAGGTAATCGGCAAGATGTCAGAAGTAGCAATTTATTTAGAAAGGAAAAATCAAAAGCATCCATAAATCTCCCCCGCCCCTTCCAAAGATGTGCACAAGGCCCCAGTAAGGTAGTCCTCTTGTGATTAACATCAAAGCACCCATCACTAACTGCTTCCTTTCTCTTGCATCAAGATGATATTACTTAATGAAAAGGACCCCATTCCATTCCTTCAATATTCCCATCCCACGCAAGTTTTTTTCCTTTCTTAAAAAAAATAATCTAGTTGCTTTCAAAGAGACAAAGGAAATACCTCAAAGCTGTAAGCACAAAAAATAGCTGACAGAAAGAGGTAAAAAAAAAAAAGAAAAAAGAATCATATATGCACACTACAAACACCCATTTACAATTTCAAAGAGCAGATGACAGCAGCTACAAAAGTCAGCAAGGCTGGAGACATGAGTAGGTTTGAATGCCAGCTGCCACCACCAGTCTCCAAAATAGATGTAAGGAAACTTTATATCACAAAGTTTGGTCTACAACAGCAGCATTTCTTATTCAACTTAGTAAAACTATTTCTGGACAGTGAGGAGAAAAAGAATCAATAGGAGAGCCATTACTTTTCTTCATTGAAAAGATTTTATCTCTTTGCATGTTATCAATTCTATTCACTCCTCCTGTCACGCTGAATAACAGTCTGAAAAGATTTATAAGTGTGTGGGTGTGTGTGTGTGTGTGTGTGTGTGTGTGTGTGTGTGTGTGTGTGTGTGTGTGTGTGTGTGTAGTGTGCGTGTGTGTGCATGTGCATGTGTGTGTATGTGTTATTCATAAAGAAGTGTTTTCGTTCCCACACATCAGATTCTCACTGTACCTCAAACTGTGCTATGGCCGCACCGCTCTCCAAGCTCTCCTGCAACAACATGAGCGAGGACTCGAGGGTGTTGGCGCTGGAAGAGGAGGAGGCGATCTGGTGGGTCTCTGGGATGTATGTGAAGTCGGGCTCATCGCACTGCTCCTCACTTACATATACTGTGGGAGAATTTTTGGTTTAGTAAAGAGTTTTTTAGTTTTAGTTGAGGTTTTACGGCGCTCGCAACTGCACGAGACATGTTTGAAAGGAAAGAAGGAGCAAACCAAACCAGAGCACCCGCAAACCACCCACAGTAAGAGTTCTTCAGCACTTGCAACACAGTTAAGTCATATAAGTGCTAAAGAATAGGAGTTACAAGTATAAGAGAGTAAAAGACACAAGCAAAAAAGAATGAAGGGTGATAAGGACAACAGATGTTCGATAGGAAAGAAAGAGCACACCACCTGTTTGAGTAAAGAGAAGCACATCTTTCATTCACCATGCACCACAACAGCAATATACGAGCCGAAGAGGTTCACAAAGATATGAAACTCACAAATCCCTCAAAGGAAAATAATAATTTTCCATTACACTGTACAATTATACAAGTGGTGGTCACTGGGGTGTGTCTCAGCAAGACTCGATAACCCTAGCTAAAAAAAAAAGAAAACCAGGGCACCGCTCTGTGGCAACCAACAATGGAATAATTGTAAAATAGTCTCCATTGGTGTAATATAGTGTATTGGCATGGAGACTGTAAAACTGGCTTTTCCTCAATTTTCCAGGGGTACCATCCATTTTAAAGGGGCACGTTACATAACAACAACAGCGCATACTCCAACAGTATTCTTTCATTGTATATTTGTGTGTTCACATATGTAAAGAGTCCCACCATGGTGGAATCAGGAGGGCAGGTGGAGTAATCAGTATCACCTTATGGCTTGTTCATTTGTCTTGCTTTCAAAGAAAAAATACTCATCTATCATAAACAGAAGTCGAAGTATTTGTGATTAAAAGAGATGGAGGTATAATTAGCAAAAAAATGGCCACCAAAGTTAGGCGCATTCCAAAGTTTTAGAATGCTAGGAAACGGCAAAATTACATTTTTGTGCCTTTAATCAACGTTTTTCTGTAAAATCCATAGATAACTGTGTTTTCAAATGGACATAAAAAAAAAAACTAAATTCTATTAAAATTGCCAATCGGAAAAATGCCGGTTTCTTCGATTTCATTACTTCGATGAGCGCCTGATTTCACCACGTTGCCTCTTATATGTATATATGTATGTATGTATGTATGTGTGTGTGTGTGTGCGCGTGTGTATGTATGTGTGTATGTATGCATCATATGTACGTATGTACGTATGTTTGCCATTGCAACCCAAATTTCCCAACGGAGATCAATAAAACGTATTTGTTTATTTATTCATTTATTTAACCCTAACCGTACGTTGAGTTTTACTATCGTATCCATGCGACGTGGGGAACTCTGTGCCACCACTTTCCAAAGAGGAAATTTACTTGTTAATCCGATCCATACACTTTGCATAGCAGTCTGGCAAAATGATCTTTTGAGAAATACTAAAAAAGTTTCAAAGAGATCTTCGCACTATTCTAAAAAATGAAGAATACAACCCCGGGGTACAAAATTACCCCAGGGCGTACGGATAGGATTAAGCAATTACTTTTTAAATTTTTTACTCATTTATTTTTCTATTTATCTATTTATTCATTTAGCTATTGATCTATTTATAAGTGCATTAATTTATTTACTGATTTAGTTATTTACGTATGTCACAACACGGTGGAATCAGGCGCTCGTCAAGTTTGGGGCTCGTCAATTTTGGGGCACAAGGAGTTATTGCTATCATCTTAAAGCTTGTCCATTTGCCTTGCGCTTGAAGAACAAAATATCCATTTATATTGGATACAAGTCAAGATTTTGGCGATTGAAGGCGGTGGGGGTTGCCAGGTTTCCGAGACAAAATTAACGAGAAAATGGCCGTCAAAGTTGAATTACATTCTTAGCTTGAGAACCTGAAAATTTACGCCTTTTATGATTTTAATCAACCTTTTTCAGTAAAATCCACTAAGAAATGTGTTCTTTACAGGCATGAAAAAAACAAAAATTCCGATAAAAATTCCCGAACCAGCAAAAAAAATGTCAGTTTAAAGACTCATTAATTTGACAAGCGCCTGATTTCACCACGCTGCCTCACATATTTATTTAACGAACTGACAATAACAGCACCAACCCAAAAAAAAAGAAAGTTTTATTGTATCTCAGAGTTCTCTAACACGCCCAGCTTATATGTACTGGCAGTAGAAGCACTCACCATTGGGCCTGACAACCAGAGCCAGCTCCCCTGAGTGGGTCTCTCGAGAAGCTTTGATAAACATCACAACCTGTCAATGGAAAGCAAGTGACATCTGGGTTAATGGACGGATTAGTGAAGAAAGTGAAGAGGCAACTGAGGTAATAGGGGGATCAATAACAACAATCACATTCTCTCACTCCTCCCCCACCCCATATGAAAAGAAAAAGCAAAATAACCAAGTCTCATTTAGTCTTAATACATTTGAAATATTGATTATTCATTGAAGCATACAGTTGTGCCAACAAAATCCTTTGAAAAACCAACAAGAGCCATGGAAGAGCAGTTTTCTTCTTCAAACCTCATTCCTGGTGGCAGCTCTTAACAATAACCACAAGAAACACCCTTACTTCCAGCAGACTTACTTTCACAAAATGTGTAAAAGCTCTTGAACCATTTCGATCTACAGAAGGAGAAAAAGACAATGCTGACGTAAAGAATCGTTAAGCTTGTCATTTCCACCATAGTGTTGACTTTTAATCAGTGTCTAGTGAAAAGTCTTCATTCATCAAAATCTACTTTCAAATGTCGACACCCACACCTTCATTACACCATCTCCTCCCTTCAGCACACATTACTTTACACTGGCAGACACGTCTGACTGATTAACCCCTTCATATCATCATTGCTGAAATGTTTCCATTCAAGTTTTTACAGAAAAGATAACATGTTCATTCTAGAGATTAAAACAAAGTATAATATCATTCCTGTACTTAAGAATTAGCAACAGCACAGGCTGTAAGTAGATCTCCTATAACTTCCTCAAAAGGCCAGAAGAAAAATATGGCATTGACCAAGTTTTAGAGAACACAAGAAGAGATATGCATTACGACGCGGTGGACTCAGGCGCTCATCAAGTTTTGGGCATCTTGCGGTTTATTAGTGTCAAGCTAAAGCCTGTTCATTTGCCTTTTTTTTGGTGAAAAAATATTAATCTATGTTGCAAAATATTTGTGATTGAAGGAGGTCAAAGTCGGCTGGTTTCAGAGGTAAAATTAGCGAGAAAATAGCCACCAAAGATTTGTAACTTCCAAAACCCGGGAGTCCTTAGAAACTGAAAGTCTACATTTTTTTTGGGTGCCTTTAATCAATGTTTCTCAGTAAAATCCACACAAAAATGTGTTTTTAAATGGACATAAAAAGTGTTGAGCCAAAAAAAGAAAATGAGAAAAAAATTGCCCATCGGCCAAAAAATGCTGATTTCTTTGATTTCAATATTTTGATGAGCGTCTGATTTCACCATGATGCCTCACATATTGTAAGCCAGCTGTTTAGATGTACCAGGCCCCAGACTTTGAAAAACATTTTTCTTACAGTTTACTAATCTGTCATATCAGCTGCTTGTGCTCAAGAAATATTTCGTCAAAATGAAATTCTAAATGTTGAAAACAGCAACCAAAGTTACATACATAATACAAGAACAATTGTTAAAAAGGTTTCCCCTTCCCCCCCTACCCTGAAAAATCAAGCTCTCTGGCCTTAGAACATTTCAACAGCTTGCCAACCATATGGTCTCTTTTAATGAAAAGCGGGCTAACCTAGAATTTGGGGGTTTCCAGAAATCTCGACCTACACCAAAAGTGGTCATTGCCCCTACCCATAGGAGAGATTTGGTTTCACTGGTGTGTATATTTGTTTGGTTATAGAGAAAAATTTCCTTGACTTTTAAAGAAACTGAATAAGGGTTTAAAAACTTTACTTCCGATTTTCTCAAAACAGCATTTTTCGGGATAGCCCCCTTGTGCTGAAAAGCGACCATATGTGTCTACACACCAGTGCTGAGGTTAAAAAACAACCCACAAGGCAGTATAGCACCCACCTGTTCATGAGTGTGCTGCGACACGTCTCGGCCATTGATGAGTAGCACCTGGTCTCCCTCGTTGAGACGTGGGATGGCCAGGTCCGCCGGTGTGTTGGGAGCTACGCGTGACACGATGATTGGCATGCCCTGGTCCGCCCCACCCTGTGGGATACAGGGTATGGTTTATAAAAAACAGAAAAAAAGGAGGGGTGGGGTGGGGTGTGTTGGTTGCTATAGGACTGTTAAGGCAGAAAAATTATTACACAATGAGAAAATAAACTCAAGGCAACAAAAATGTGTTATTTTAGGAGACTGTTGAGAATTTCCTGGAAGAAGAAGAAATCGTTTAGAAAATGTTTTACGACGCTCACAACTGCATATGAGCGCCAAGGGGTGGATGTGAACAGAGAAATCTTTACAGAGAATCAGGCTTACTCTGCTCACCTCTCTAGCTTCAACAGCACAAAGTCTGCTTCAACTACGCCTATCAAGGCACCCTGGCAATGGAGGGTCACAAGAGTAAGACAAACATACAAAAGAAGAAGAAGAAAAATGACGATAGTAAGGATTAAAAAAGAAAAAGCAACAGTTGCAGTTCACTGTTGCAGTTCAGGCACAGTTATGACCATGATAAATCAGCCCATTTACAATTCTACTATGCAAAAGAACAAGTTTATGTCCCCCCTTTGGGGATGGTCTAAAGTCACTTCAGTCAATACCACCAACCCGCGGGGGGGGGGGGGGGGGGTCCAAAAGAAATCGAAAGATGTGGCGCTAAAAGAAGCCTGCAAGGGAAGGTCACTAATAAAAACAATGAAGAAGAGAAATACTGTTCCTAGGGACGCTGAATCAACATAAAGGCCTTCCTTGAACATATTGCTCTCACAGGACAAATTGAAAGCAAAACAAGCAGATGTAGATTTAGAGAACTTTGAGAAGACAGTGACCAGAAAAGAACATGGTTCAGAGCTTCCGGCAGCTGATGTCATTTTTCGAGGATTTTCGGGTCCAGGGCAGGGCCCTGGCAGGGGGTTGAAGGGGGACGCTCCCCTCATGTTTGAGAATTTTTGGTTTCAGGGCATCCTAAGTATGCCATTTCTGGCTATTCAAGCCTAAATTTAACAAGAAAATAAGTGAGAAAAAAACATACCTTGCATACATAATTTTTTGCTTGTGTTCATCCATATAAATCCAAAGCCATGCTTTCTCCCTTGTACTGATACTGTACATCCACAACAGTAGTAAAACAGCTATATCTATAAAACTTGACAGTCAATGTTCAACTTTTTTCTGCTTGTGTTGGTTTGACCATAATGGGTAGAATCCTTATTATAATAGTATAACAGTTAGATCTAGATTTAGAATCTAGACCTAAATAACTTGACAGCTTACTTATATTCAACTTAAACCACAACAATACTTACAAATAAACAAGTCTGGTAAAAAAAATTAAGCTCTCTTCAGAGTTTTCTTATCTCGGCAGGCCCAAGATCTATTGAACAACAATCGTGATTTCTTCCTCTTGCTTACAGAGCTGGTGCTCTGCTTCTTCAGCTTTACAAAGTGAAAGTGAAAGACACTGTCTACATTTTCAAATAAAAGAGCACTTCCGGTATGGGTTGACTATTGTAGACTCTGTGGGCCTAGCACAGAGTGTCGAATTCTGAGACTATTAGATATCTAGATTCTGGTATATTTACGAAAAAAATTTACTTCGTATTTTCGAAAACAGTTTTTAAAAAATTATTTTTTAAAACAAATTTTCACGGAAATTTTTCCATTTGCGGATTTCTGCTAATTTGCGGAAATCCGCAAAATTGCAGAAGACTGGAAGCACTGGGTTTTTGAGAGCATCTGAGCACAGACAGACCTGACACCTGAATGAGAAAAAAAAACCTTATGTACCATCATGGCTACCAGTCAGAACACTCATGAAAGTGGGGTGAGTTGATGAGTAGTCAAATATATAACAATATGACACACCTATACTATTTGGGCGACATTTTGCCCAGGACACATTTCATTAAAAATAAAGAAACGGTAAAAAAAAAAAAAAGTTAAAAGGAGAAGACTATACCAAAGAGTTCCAAACCCACAAACGCCCCCACATACAGAGGAAAGATACACACAAATATACTCACTTTGACATTGAAACCAAAGCGTCCTTTCTCATCAGGCTTCATCCGTATGGTAACCAAACCATGTCCGTCAGCGTAACCATTCCCATTAGGCTGTGGAACACACAAAAAAAAATCCTTGAAAACGTTGCTATAGCTCAAGCATGTATCTCATTCTCTTGAAAGAGAGGGGCGGGGGGAGAGAGGAGAGAGAGAGAGAGAGAGAGAGAGAGAGAGAGAGAGAGAGAGAGAGAGAGAACAGAAGAGGGGAGGGGGAGCTAAGGATTAACTTTAAAGAAAACAAATTAAATCATCCAACTTTGAAGATACTTTAAAAGAAAGAGAGAAAAGAACAAAATGTACGTGCACACATGTGGGTAAACACAGAAGTACATGATGCACACGCACATGTGTATGCAAATGTGTGGTCACGAAATGTTCAATAAAGCCGAGCACACAGAAGAGAAGGCTCTTGTCCCTCGAATTCAGTGCACCTATCTACACACAAAACCAGACACAAACTGGGCAAGAAAAGATCCCCCCTCCTGAAACAGAACAAAAATTATAGTCAACATTGTCCCGGATGGTAACACATTGTTAAGGGGAAAAAAGTGGGTTCCCAAGGCAGGTAACTGATTTGAAAAGTAACTTAATAATGTAGGAAAAAATTACAAGGAGGAAGTAAGAAGTGGCCACTCGTACAGTCGTCAGGACAGGTGGTGATTAGAACACGTTCCATTGTATTTTAGAAAATTAAGAGAGAAGAAAACAAAGTAACGAACGGGTACATTCGTCCCCACAAAATGACTCCCTAGCATGTCTCCCACCCGTTTCGCGAGATACTTACTATGGGAAATGGTAACGGCGGTACAGGGGGTGGTGGGGTCTCTGACCGTGGTTCCAGAGGAGGGGGTGGAGCTGGAGGAAGGGGAGGAGGAGGAGGGCTTTCTGCACGGCTGTTCACACTGACCAGACCAAACGCCGTCTCTGGGCCCATGCGGCAGGCCCGCACAACAAGCCGCGGCAGCCCCTGGCCACGGGCACGGACACTTTCAGCAGCACCCTTACCACCACCACCACCAGCATCCGACGCACTCTTGTGCTGCTCATTGCCAGATCGTTTCGTGTCATCAGTCGAATTTAACTCCAATCCGTTTTGGAAAGCAGCCGCCACCCGAGCCTCCGCCCTGTCGTGACGACCCAGGGTAGGCCTGCGCTTCACACCTTTCACGACTGGGACGGATTGTCCTGGCCGTGCTCTCAGCGGGCGACCAACACCATCTTTGACTTCTTCACCCACCGCGCCACTGACCTCATTATCTGAATTAACGACTGCTCCATTTAGGACAGCAGCTGGCCTACGCTCCGCCACCTTGTCACTGTCTGTCCGTGTTAACTCCACCCCTTTTTGACCAGCAGTCCGCCTTAACCCCACCCCTTGGAGGCCATCGATTGGCCTTAGCCCCGCCTCTTTGCGGCGAGCAGACGGTTTAGGCTCCGCCCCCGGTGTCCGCCAGCGAAAGGGACTGGCCATACAGATCAGCATCGTCAACCCCGTCCTCCTCCAGGCGGGGCCAGCCGGGTGGGGGAGGCCCCTCACTCATGGCATCGCCACCCTGCTGCAGTCTATTGAATTATCACTCTCAAGCTGCAACGGTGGCACATCTCGTGAACACGCACACATGTAACGATGTTGTTTTAAGGATTACCAAGCTCCTCACAGTTCCGTCCATCACTGAAGGTCATTAAATCCCCCTCACAATATGAACAGCACCATGAAACTGCGCCAGAAAAGAACTGCAGATGTTTGTTGGGGTGATTTTGATTTGTTCGTTTTTTCTTTTGATTGGTTTCTTTCTTTTTTTTCGTACGTTCCAGAAAACAATCCGACTCCCGTTAGCAAAAAGGCAGCCTTCCCATTAGAGAGAATCCAGAGGTTTTAACGGCACCTCACACTGACACGGGAGTTCCAATATCTGTTTACCAGTAAATCTACACAAACCAACATTTAAGAGAAACCATAAATTCTACTGAATAAAACAAAAGACGCTTTCAAATGGAGGGGGGGGG